>NC_044510.1:5812816-5845316 GCF_902362185.1 Chanos chanos
TAATCAACATTAACTTGTTTAGCCGCGTTAGTGTAGGAGCCTAGTCCAAGTCCTGACACACTCTATGTTACAGCCATCCTTGAGAAATCCGTCCACAACTCACAATTGTTGCACGTTTATTTCATCACAACGACAATTGGAAAAGAATATTTGCATCGTGAAATACAACAAACAAACGAACAACTGATTCACCCTTTTCTGCAGTCGCCATCCTTTTACCAACTGGATCTGAGTGCGCGCGAGATCTAGCATCACACGATTAAGTAGTACTCGATGTTAATGCAGAAACTCGAGAATGGATGTAACTGTTCGAGTACTCGAATGCTCGAGTACTCTGTGCAGCCCCTAGTTGTCACACTAAGTTCAGTGACACCGGTGCCTGGTTATGCAGTTTCTACTGCTAAGTTTTGCATTGTTAATCACTTTTGAACTGATTGTACTCGACAGAATTCTATCACAGATTTGTAACAGTTTGAGCACAGAGAGTGATGCACATCCGGCTTTGTTATCTTTGTGGTCTCTCAGGTTTATGACTGCTCGCAGTTTTTCCACTATTTATAGTTAATGGCCCTGCTTGCACTTTTTTCATTTCTTTGTTGACCTTGACCCACGTGTTCCAATTTAGAACAAATCACACTTTTTTATTTGCGTTGTTTTGTTTCTTATTTTTTTTCCCATTGATGTAATTGTTACGCTGTAATGTGATGTATCACCACTGAAGAGGGTATGGATGACAAAAAAAACTCACTTCTTGTTAAACCAGCTGACACAGAAACTTTAAAGTAATTGAACTGTTTACCCCGAGCTATGGAAAATGGAGAAATGTCTCTTAGATCTTTTAATACAACGCTTCACATAATTGAGTATGACGTCAAAATTAAATGTAACTTTGCTGAGGTCAGGTATGCCATAAATATCAGATATGCAAACTGAAGTTCTTACAGTGTGTGGTGCCAAAGAGAGGTGACTGCTGAAAATTAATTACAACTGAATGATGTATCCTTCTGTGGTTGCTGGCGGGGTTCATTCATGGGGAATCTGCCTGTGATGTTCTTTCCTTTAAACACTCAAACAGATTGTCTAATTTCCTTATTTACTACTTTCAGTAGAAGAGGATAGATTTGAGGCAGTGTGGCAGTTCTGTCTTGTGTACCACGTGTGTTCTTTTGATTAAACAATTAAATCACATCAGCCTACTCTGTCAGTTTATTAAACAACGGAAATGCAATGAGGTCAAGTGTTCATGAGGTCAGGGGCGTAGCCAGGACTTTTCTACTGGGGGGGGGGGGGGGGGGCAGCTAGGTTCAGTCATTGTATTGGGGTGACACATGGCAAATGATAAAGGCTACCTAAAATCTTTCGACGATTACAGTAGCCTCCTGGGACATTCTAAAACGCTTAACCTGAAAAAGGCTTAACGTGGCTTAATGTTCCAAAACTGCGATCAGTGATCACCAAATTTCTCTCTGACATCTCTTTCTGTCAGAAACACTTTCTGTCAAAAAAATTAAAAACCGAAACCCTAGGAGTATGGTCGTTATGTTATATTAAGCGTATATAAAAGGGTGGAAATTTCCTCTCCATTGACACCCATGATAAGGAAAAAACTTAACATGGCTAAATGTACCAAAACAGCAACCAATGATCACTTAATTTGTCATGTTCCCCTAGACCCACATAGTAGGCCTATTGTGATTGTGTTTATGATAAGACATGTGCGAGAGATATTTGGTCTTCTTTGACTCGGGTTCCCGGCCAGGCTGCGAGTTTGCATGCTCTCCCCGTGTCTGCGTGGGTTTCCTCCGGTTTCCTCCCACAGTCCAAAGACATGCAGGTTAGGTAAACTGGAGACACTAAATTTCCCCCTAGGTATGAATGTGTGTGTTTGTGTGTCTGTGTGTCTGTCCTGCGATGGACTGGCGACCTGTCCCTGCCTTTCGCCCTATGAGCGCTGGGATAGACTCCAGCACCGCCCGCGACTCTCATCAGGATAAGCGGCTTAGATAATGAGTGAGTGAAAAGTAATGCATCAGGCTACGGCAAGCCAACGTGAACGGGGGTAAAAAAAACAAAACATTCTGACTCACCAGTTACTTGTACTTTAATTCGTAGCTGGTGTTCAAATTTTAATTTTCCAAAATTTATTTGCAAGTAGGTGTTGCAGTATATCCCCTTCCATGGTTTGGCGTTCCTCTGAACTGAACTTTTTTTTCTCAAGGGTGGCAAAGCAGTTTTCGGGCTGGTTAGATTTCACACTGTAATGTCAGCCACACAAGGACACTCAGCGAAAACCTGAACCAAACTGCAATATTTTTATAGAATAAATACACAGAGTGTTTTATTGTCATCACATATAATCTTTTTTTCCCTGTCAGATTTCAGAGGAGGCATTGCCTCCCTTGCCTTCTCTGACGAGCTGCCACTGCATGTGAGATGTCAGACAAATTTGGTGATCATTGGACGCTATTTTGGAACATTAAGCCACGTTAAGCCTTTTCCTTATAATGGGCGTCAAAGGAGCGGATTACGCTTAATGTAATATAACGTCCATACTCCTGGGATTTCGGTTTTGTTTTTTTGACAGGTGGAAGTGTTTCTGACAAAAGATGTCCGAGCGAAATTTGGTGATCGCAGTTTTGGAACATTAATTTAAGCCACGTTAAGCCTTTTATAAAGTCCGTTGTGGAATGCCTTCTAGTGATTGTGTTGTTCGTGAACGATTCGTTCTTTCTGAGCTACTCTTTTGTATGGCTCGGGAACAAGTCGCCTAAGTGATTTATTCATTTTTTTTCCTAGGCCGCGCATGTGCACCACTCAGGCTCGGCTTTGTTCACAAATAGTGCTCTGTTCGAAATGTACACTCACTCACTATATAGTGCACTATATAGTGTGTCGGCCTTTTTGTAGTGCTGTTCGAAATCTCAGCTGAAATTTTACGACACTATATCTGTGCTACAGAATCGTCGCGAGGCATGGCAAAATATAGTGCACAGAACCCCATGTACCCTACATCGATCGACTTAGACCATCATGCGGCCTGTCTCATGAAAGCAGAAAGTCTTTACAGACCAATCAGGTGCAGATATTCTGGCGTTTGTTTATGCGACATTACGAATTTCCGGCGCATAATTATGTTGCAGTGTAACGTCCAAATAGTGTCCGAAATGTATCAACAGCAGTCAACTGTTATTCCCAGTGAGTGTTCCATGTAGCCAACACTATATAGTGAGTGAGTGAACAAGTGAGCAACACGGGGTGTGTCTTTCGTGTCTGTGTCTTCCATTCACTTGTCACAGGCTCGGTGTAGGAATGAGTGACTCGTTCATGACTCATCACTACGGCTCTTCATGACCTGAGACTCTCATTCACTTTTCACTTGGTTGCTGCGCAGGATCAGAGTAGGAATGAGTGATTCGTTCATGACTCATCACTACGGCTCTTCATGACCTGAGACTCTCATTCACTTTTCACTTGGTTGCTGCGCAGGATCAGAGTAGGAATGAGTGATTCGTTCATGAATCATCACTATGGGGTTGAAAGGCTGCACAGTTTTTGGGGGGGGGTTTTGTTTGTTTTGTTTTTGTTTCTTACATACCCAACTTACATATCTCTCGCTGAGACAAAAAACTGTCAAAGATTCACTGGAAATAGACTGATTAATTATTCTCTCTTGCTCTCTCCCCCCCCCCCCTCTCTTTCTCTGTTTTCATCTTCTTCCAGTTTAAAGCACCGTGAACCATGAGGATATGAACTCTTATGGTTACCACCGCAACGTGATGAGTGGGAAAGTCTGGGCTCTTCAAGCTTTGCTAATTGTAGGCTCTTTTTGTGTGATATTAACTTTGACATTAAACAAAATAAAGGGGGATTACTCTTCACTCATTCTGTGACACTTGAACATTCAAAACCATAGTCATAGTCATAGTCACAGTAGACTGAATCATTAAAATAATGTTTCCTAAAATGTCTATGGAATATCTATTCCTGAAATATCTTTCGGCTAAGCCCTGATGACGAGACACATGTAAATAAAAAGATAACACATGCTTACTGTGTTAACTCCTGTTGAGAGTTGGTTTACAACTTTTGTGAGTCTTATCAATCAAAATTTGACCCTGGTCATGATTTGATCACCGCTTTAATATTCAGGGACAGTGCATCCCCCTTTACGTCACAGCCCCCTGCCTGACTTAATTTTATAGATGTGTTGTTCCACAGTCAGTTTTCATAGTAGGTGATCGTCCAACTTTCCAAAATCCATATGAGCTGCCTATTCCTAGGTCAAATTACAGTATATTTGTCTGGTCCAATTACCTTTTGATAATTATTTTCAGAGACCAGAGCCAGACTGAATATACTGTAGACTGCATGAATTGTAAACAGTGATACAGACAGCCACCCTGTTGCTAAGGACTAGGCTAAGTAAATCATCTTGTAGAGGTAGAGCATACTATGTATAATGTATGTAACATGAAAAAATTGCATTACTTTTTGATCATTTTATCATGCTGTTGTTTTGATATGTGATAGAATATACTGGGATGACCTGTGTTAATTTAGCAGTTTTTGCCATTTTGCAGTTGCACCTGGCTGATTTGTGTACTGCTAACCCCCCCGACATAGTGAACCCAATGGTAAGCTTTACTTTCCCATTCCATTCCATTTAGCTCTGGCTCACAGCAATATGATACATGGAGCATCGTTTAGTTGTCTTGTTATTTCATAAAGGTCCTGTTAGTATGAGGGGTGGAAGTAACAAAAATTAAATGATTAAAATGCAGGTGATAAAAATGTTAATTGAAAAATAGAGGGGTAAAAATGTGTGTGAAGTGACAAATAGAGTGATAAATTGTCAGTTAATTTGATAAACTTGACATTGTATTTGAAATAGTGTTGCCCTGATGATCAATTTCAACTGACATTTATCGTTTACAGCTAGCAATTTTTGTTACTTCCACCCCTCATATGTCAGGGGAAAATTAAGAAATTAAATTTTGTTTCTGTGATTTGATTTTGTGTCATGAAGCACACTGGTTTCCCTTTCCTTCATATGAAATCACCAGTATAGTTTTCCATGTAACTTTGTTTTTCTTTGTTCATTTTGTAGTTAAATTATGTGCCAGCAGACGTCTTTTTCAAGGTCAGAACTTTCGCTCCTTCGCCTGATTGCAATGAGGTGAGCTCTGGCATTTTAAGCTCAGATTTCTGATTAAAGAAATGTTTATAGTAAAAAAAAATTATAGAACTATAGTTTCAACCAAGAAACTATTTATGTCTGCATTTGTGTCTTTGCTATAAATATCTTTTTAATGTGAAATAAAATCTCTTTGTCTATGTGTGTGTGTTTGTGTGTGTGTGTGTGTGTGTTTGTATGGTTTTTTTTTTTAACTTAGACCTGCTGTGACCAGCTGTTGATTCTCACCACCCTATGTCAAATAAGAATATCTGCACATGTGAGTTCTGACTGTACGCATAAATACCAAAAAGGCGCTGAATTTGTACTGGAGGAACTGCTAACACCGGTGAGTATGTCAGTCTCAGATCAGGCATGGGATGACGCTACTTTTGGGCGGGTTTTCATGTGTCACATAACATTAAATATATAAGGGTTAGTATGGCACCGATACAAACAGTGACAATGCAGTTAGAAGTTTTTGCAATGGAGTGTGTGTGTGTGTGTTCATATGCAATGAAATGTATGTTCATGTGTTTATTACTGTTTAAATATTGCTTGGTGTCTTTTTTTAGGAAAAAGATCGTCCGCCAAGAGTGTCTGAGTGTTGCAAAAGGTTTCAGTCTATTTCACCATGCAGCACAACATACCTTAACAAGACGCAGTTTGCGGAAAAGTATGATAAAACATTTAAAAATTCAGTACACTCAGGTATGAATTTACTTTGACTCAACATCATCACTCTCAGCAAAGATAGAACAGTAATTTATGTTGCAAAAGATGCTGTGTTTTGACGACCTAAGGATAGGTCCTGAGGGAGTTTAATCACATGTATTTACACTTACACCTTGGATCCAGTTGCTGATATTCCAGTAGATCTGTGATATTTTCTAATGCATTAAAAATGTATTAAAAGTTACAGATATGTAAGATGTATCTATGAAAGATTTAAAAGATAAACTGAAACACAAACAATAAAGAATATGATGTAAACAAGTGAACAGGCCAGTTAGTATCAATTATTTTAACTGTTGCACCTTACACTTTATTTAGTTCAAATGTGGCTATATCTGCTGTTCTTCTGTCTGTCCTCAGCCATTATATCCATGTGCAGCTCGGACATTAGTAAGTATTTTTCCATTTGCCCCGTTAAAGCAATGATGTGGTGTTCTATTATTTACGAATGGCATAAATGGCTGCTTTTGTGCCTGTTCATTATTATTTGATCATTTGCATGTTGCCACAAATCAAACAAACATTGGCAAGAACACACATGCTGTGATTCTGGACTTCTCCTGCTCAGTCAGCCACTTTATCTCACTCACTGCCAAGACACTGTGGTGTACCCTTGAAAATGTTAATTAAAAGAAATACAGCACATATATAAACAGTGATGATGGGGTCAAAAGTTGTTGCAATGTGTATGTGTGTCTGCGTATGTCTGTGCAGGTGATCTAAAGTTTTAATCAGTATAAATATTCCAGTATATTTTCTTGAAGCTTAGATTCATACTTTTTAAGATGTATTAATACATTTTAATTTTTTTTAAAATGCTGGACTTAGGCATAAGCAGTCACATATTTTGATAGCTGTCGTCAGAATATGTGACCCCTCTGTAACTTGGTAGAAAAGGTCCGACACACCATCCAAACCATTTCAGGTGACTTCTTTTACATTCCTTTGTATGACCAATTAACTGTCATCATTCTGGTCAGTTACAGTGAGGTTGCATACTCTGACGACAGCTGTCAGCTATCACAATATGTGACCCTTCATACCAAAGTCAGGCTTTTGACCAGAGTGATGACAGTGTTTTGGTTATACATGGGAAGGTAAAAGAAGTCACCTGAAATGGTTTGGTTGGTGTGTCAGACCTTTTCTCCCAAGTTACAGAGGGGTCACATATTCTGATGACGGCTATCAAAATACGTGACCACTTATGCCTAAGTCCGGCATTTAAAAAAAATATTAATTTGTAATAATACATCTTTATGCTTCTAGTCCTCGTTATACTCATAGTCCTCAGGTTACCTCTCCCTTTTTGGCAACTAACCTGTGAGAAGAATGCAAAGGATAGGGGTGTTTATGGTTCCAACAGTACTACAACACAAGAATAAAACAATGTGTACTTGATAAGATTATGGTCAGCAGCACTGAAATCCTTTTATGCTTATTTTGTCATGACCCGAATGTCCATGTGAAGTGATGTCTGCATCATTCAACATTTTGCATTTTGTATGTAAAATGTAGAACATACTAACAGATTTATTTGACTTATAGATCGTCGTGTAGATGGACTGTAGAAACTTATAGATGGACTGCAGAAAGTGCCACAATGCATTATTTCTAATAATGCTAATTATTTCTTATACAAAAATTTCATAATATACATTTTAATAGATCTGTAAAGTTAAGACAAATATTTAGCAAAGCCTTACAGCTTTGTTCATAATCGACGCTGTAGTGTTGCATCGCTCTGATGGTAAAGTGGAAAATACTGTATGGACTCACATATCAAAGTAGTTTTTTTTTTAATTAATTCACAGGTCCTTCTGCATGTACCACACAAACAAGTCTGACCACCACTCCCAGTAAGTTCATTTTCGTTAGCAATTGTCTCATTCAATATTTTGCATTTTGTTCATAAACATGTAGAAAATACTAGCTAATGGTAATACAGCAAAGTCTTTTTACCATGCAAAAGTGATGCTATAGTGTTGCATTGCTCTGATGGTAAAGTGGAAAATACTATATGGACTCACATATCAAAGTAGGTTTTTTAATTACTTCACAGACTCTTCTGCTAGTACCACACAAACAAGTCTGACTACAGCTCCCAGTAAGTTCATTTTCTTTAGCAATATTCACAGTCAATATTGTGTATTTTGTACATAATATGTAGAAAATACTAAAACTGGTCACATATCAAGATGTTTTTTTCTCTTTCATTCACAGAGACATTCTCTAATACCACACCCATAAATCTGAATACAACTGCCAGTAAGTTCATTTCTTTAGCACCTTATGATAATGTATCTGGTACAGCTCTCTGAAATATACAGCATGCATAACCATACAGTAGGAATAACATGGCACAACACTGATATGTTATTAGATTCATTGTGACTTTTACTGTCAGCTATCCTTTGAGATCTGTATATGAATTATTCAGGCTGGAAATTGCATATTCAAAGTGATTTGATTAAATGTGATGCACATCAGCAAAGTCTTTTTACCATGCAAAAGTGATGCTATAGTGTTGCATTGCTCTGATGGTAAAGTGGAAAATACTATATGGACTCACATATCAAAGTAGGTTTTTTAATTCCTTCACAGACTCTTCTGCTAGTACCACACAAACAAGTCTGACTACAGCTCCCAGTAAGTTCATTTTCTTTAGCAATATTCACAGTCAATATTGTGTATTTTGTACATAATATGTAGAAAATACTAAAACTGGTCACATATCAAGATGTTTTTTTTCTCTTTCATTTACAGAGACATTTTCTAATACCACAACAATAAATCTGAATACAACTGCCAGTAAGTTCATTTCTTTAGCACCTTATGATAATGAACCTGGTACAGCTCTCTGAAATATACAGCATGCATAACCATACAGTAGAAATAACATGGCATAACACTTATTAGATTCATTGTGACTTTTACTGTCAGCTATCCTTTGAGATCTGTATAAGAATTATTCAGGCTGGAAAAACTATTGGTTGTCCCATACAAACTAATTCTACCGCTTCCACTAAGTTGATTTCTTCAGCACCTTATGGTAGTGTATGCTTTACATCTCTGTCAAATACACAGCTGACAGACTTTCTAATAAAGTTGATATACATATTGAATATATGCAATAACAAATACAGTAGGCACTGCAGATGTGAATATAATCTAAATAGTATGTTTTTAGTATGCTCTTACGGAACAGACTGTTTTTTTTTTCAGAATGTGTTTCACTAAAATTTTAGATAGATCACTTGAAGGGGGCCTGTACTAGCAGAAAGAGGTCAATCAATTCTGCACAAAGGAAGTCAGCTCTCCTAGTAATAATATGTTACACAAGAATATGTAAAGTAAACCAAAAATGTGTAACATACATCAAATAGGAATTTGTAACATAAACCAAATTTAAGTCGTGAGCATCCATACATTCTGAAATTTTATAAATATATTTGTATGAGCAATCTATCAAACCAAGCATCGTCCCTTTCTCAGTCCAAACTTCCTGTCAGAGCACATTTAAGATTTATTATATCAAATATTTTCACATTTCAATAGATCAGGATCAAAAGACAAAGTCAGTAGATTCATTTTCCAGGTAGATTAGTTGACATGTAGACTCAGTTTCATAGTTGGTCTTTATAAGTCTGAAGGAATTCTAAAATGGTACGCATAATGAAATCTCACACAAGTGCACCACATTTAAACTTGATGAAAGAGAAAAATCATGCATCGCAATTTTTCATCTGGAATGCCGGTTCAGGCTAGTTTGGAGGAAGATTTGACATTGGTTTAAATGTTTTGGTACCTTTAAAGCTAAATTTGGAACAGTAGTGTTCAAAGCTGCTGTGGTTTGAGGAACATGATGAGAAAATGGCAGAAGAAGGGTGTAGCATGCCCTCTCAAACAAATAAATGTGCTGAAATCTATTCACCATTCACATTGATTTTGATTCTGAACATATCTTGTTTATGCGTTGATAACTAACTGAAACTAGCAACATATTGCTGACATGTTTAGGGAAGGGGCTAGGAATATTTCTGTTGCTGATTTTCGGTGCTTGCTCGATGCTTTATGGGTTATGGCCCTCATTGCATCAGGCATTGTCATTGCCGTGGTGACTGTGAACCACTGATTTTGAAAACAGGCCAGAACTCTCGTTGAACTGTAAGAGTGCACCATTATCTTAAAGCTGCGGTATTGAGATATAATTGTACAGTTAATTATCATGTATCCTGCAGTGCCAGAGCATAGCCTTTGTTTACTGTGTTTTCTTTAAGCCCATTGAAAGTAAAAGGAAGTAACAGTATTACATTGGCTCCATTGTTTACATTTAAAGTGATCACATGCCTTCACATTTAGTCACATCATTTTATTCTGTTTTCTCCATGAGATGTTTTGATAATACACTTGTCATAACTGTCCTTGTTATAACTCTCTGATATACTTATTATATGTATATATATATAACGGAATTCGTATGAACCGCGTTGGTAGTGTGGAGATCCTGGAAGAGGTGTAGGACAGTGAGTCTTGCGTCTTGGTGCTAGAAATGGAAATGCAGGTAATGGTGGAGTGTAAATGGAGTCTTTTTTAAAAGGACAGTAATAAACACTGCGCAGGTGCTTGTTTAAGTCGTTGCTTCCGTGCTCTATATTACGGAGCATGACAGGAATATTCTTCACACTTCAGTTCAGCCCAGTTCTCACCATGCTACATATGCAAGCATGGCCATGAGTGCTTCCCTAAACAAGCTCTGTTAAAGACAACACCTGAGAATGTGTGCGTGGTTTAGCATTTGAAAGATATGTGTAAGTTCTCACTCCAGTGCTAATAATGGACTTATCATTCTTGACGGAGGATGTGGCCAGGTTTTAAGATAAGATAAGATAACCCTTTATTAGTCCAGCAACAGGGAAACGTACAAGGAAGGAAGGCGTGGATGAAGGGTGTGCCTCTTCCACCTTTTGTTGGATAACTGATTATTTCCACATTTTGTTG
Source organism: Chanos chanos (assembly GCF_902362185.1). Classification (NCBI taxonomy): domain Eukaryota; kingdom Metazoa; phylum Chordata; class Actinopteri; order Gonorynchiformes; family Chanidae; genus Chanos; species Chanos chanos. Next base: position 5,823,723 of record NC_044510.1, read on the forward strand.
TATGCTTTCTTTAATCCTGTGGTCTTATAATACAGATAACAGACAGCTAGAACTATATGCTGGTTGCATGCCAAATGGCTTCCTCAGTGTCATAGGAGACTCCGTGACAGACTGTTGAACTGTCACCCATATAATTCAGTTTATGGTCACGGTGGAACCACTAAAGGCGTAATTGCTCTTCATAAAGAATGTGATGTCATTGCAACATGATGTTTTGTTGCAAATGTGTTTATCTGTACATCATTATTTATTCCAATCACATTGGAATCATATCATATTAAAATGACTGAAATCCTTCCAGAAGCCCAAAATTTTTTTGGTATCTAGGTTGAAAACATCACACTTACTAATCACAAAAATCACATCCAAATGAACAGAAGTCATACAGACTATAAAGAACTACCACAGTGGGTGGCATTTGAAATTCTGTTTCTTGCTGAATCAGGTGCATAGTTACAGATTCACCTTTCATGACTGACTGAGCATGGTTTGTAAAGTAATGAACTAACTGTCTTCCCGTTGTTTCCTTACAGCACATGGATCTGCAGGAGGTACGTATTTCATCCTTCCTAATTTTTCTCTCTTTCCCTCCCCTGCAGTGACTGAGCGCTGTCTGGTTTACATGTTCAGTGTGCCTGAGTGGGTAACAGCTACACCCCTGCCCCTGAGTTTATATTCTCACACGACACTGAAGAATATAAGTTGACATCATCAGCAACACTGAAAAAACTGAAAACCATCCTAAATAATGATTTGTTCTGTGTCGGGGGAACATTTGTAAAAGCAGAGGGCCAAAACCTAAGACCCCATTTGTAATGTTTGCTTTCCCTGTTCCAATAATTACTGATGACGATGGGGGGAAAAAAAAGAAAAAGAAAGATGAAAACGCTTAATTCAGCACCATGTACAGCAACTGAACTGTCAAAGAATTTCATATTCCATTACATCAAAAGCTGCATTCACGTATGATAAAGCAAGGACACAGAGATTATGAGCATCAGTTCTGAGTTGGTGATTTGCTTATTTCAGGGGCTGTTAATCCATTTTACCATCTTCCACTGGTTGTGTAATTCTCCCATCTGAAATGTACTTAGACCAGAAAAGCATACAGAGCAATGCACTGGAGGGGGGCAGGTTTTGAAAGGATTGCTTGGGTTTGCGGTGTGCCTCTTCCACCTTTTGTTTGATAACCGATTATTTCCGACCTTTTCTTATTCGCTTTTCCGAATCCTTAATCGTGGTCATTTATTTATTTACGATGATATCTTAAAAGTTACTCAAATCCTCACATAATCCCCCAAACTCCAAGAATTAACTTGTTGACTTCTGACCCCAAAAACTGATCATAATATCTGGATTCAAAATATCACACCCATACAGAATGTCGAGAGCGATGGCTGTGGGTGTTATGTTAAATTTTATGAGTGGAATTTTTTTGGTAAATCTGATCACATACATAGTTACAGATTCACCTTTCATGACTGACTGAGCATGGTTTGTAAAGTAATGAACTAACTGTCTTCCCGTTGTTTCCTTACAGCACATGGATCTGCAGGAGGTACGTATTTCATCCTTCCTAATTTTTCTCTCTTTCCCTCCCCTGCAGTGACTGAGCGCTGTCTGGTTTACATGTTCAGTGTGCCTGAGTGGGTAACAGCTACACCCCTGCCCCTGAGTTTATATTCTCACACGACACTGAAGAATATAAACTGACTTCATCAGCATAACTGAAAAAACTGCTAACCATGTATATCTGATTTGGGGTTCTGTTCCTTCGAGTAAAAGTGAACTCACTATCGCGTTACTGGAGCCACTCCGAAGCGGTACGTGCTCTTTACTTGGGGAGATGCATAGCATGTGTTGAGGAGAAGAAACCACCTAATCCAATGAATTTCCTGCTGCAAGATGCTGATAGCAAAATTGAGATCTGGTATCGGCAGCATGTTCCATCGACCCATCCATCCTTACGAGGTCTCATTAAGTTGGGCACTCGACTGTAAAGGACGGGCCGAGAGAGGGGCACGGGAGTGGCAGCGCAGAATTTGTGTTTATTAACTAAATATTTACTAAACTGAAAGAAACAGAATACCAGTAATCCATGGAAAATCCAATAAACCATGGGAAATGGAAAGTGAAGGAAAACAAAATGAAAGCGAAATCGTTCTAATCAAATATGAGTCTGCTCTGGACTCTGTGTGTACGGAGGTCTGAAAACAGCAGAAACACCTTTACCCCTCTGGCCAAAACAGACGCTCTGATACCCTGGCATTTGAACAGTCAGATAGGGACACAAAACACAGGGACCAAAAACAGGGACAAACACAGGGAGCTCCCGCACACATACACACTGTTCAGTGGCCAGCACCGAACAACAGACAGAGGGGGTGACAAACAATTGAAACATAAGTTATATATAGATATATGAAGTTACAGTCCAGCAAATAAAGCTACTGAAATGTACGTGGTATTATTTAACAATTAATCTTATTAAACAAATCAAAGCAAAACACATTTTAAGAGCAATTAAGAAACACAGGATGATTTCTGGTCCCCCTCAGGCAGTTGAGGATGGTAGTTTCCTCCGGTTTGGAAAGCAGGCAGGCATCCTCATTGTCTCCTCATTGTTGCAATAGTTCAGGCAGCAGATTTAGTGGTGGGCAGATATTGGGAACTTAGTGTGAACCTCCACACGTGTTACAGATTCACAGAAAAGTCCTCTGCAGTCTGGTGAACAGAAGCGGTCAGTAAGAACAGTTCCGTTAACATGTCCACTTTTGGCAGTTAGTTTTACAGCAAGTCCTTAGGGAACTGTGTGGTTCCCGGAACCTCAACCCAAACTTGCATTCTTGGGATGAGAAGGAACGGGATCCTCACAGGATCTATGAAATGGCGTGTGGAGCAAGGGTGTTGGGCCAACATGGACTGACACACTCATGGAATAATTTAGACACTCTTCAGAAGCCGTGTGAACTGGTACCAGATGGGCGCACTGACTACTGATTTTATGCATGTGAACAATAATGAATTGTAGAGTGATATCTAAACTCGCAGTAACAGTATTTCATGTTACGGCTGTTTTAGAACAGCTAAAAACTGAAGTAAAAGACCCTCAATGTCTGTTTCCCTGTTCTGTTCTCTTTAACTGAAATAATCTGTGCAAAACGGCCCCTGTGAAACACCTTAACTGAATATGATTTAAAAAAAAAAAAAAAGAAGATACATTTGTTATTCATCGTAAAATAAACAGAAATTACATGACTTCAAAGAAGTGATATAATCCCTAATTGTCTACACCTTTCTCTCTCCCTCTCTCTTCCTCTCTCTCTCTCTCTCTTTTAGCAGAAGCTTCAGCAGATGGAGTGATGCTTAAAGTATTATTAGCAGTCTCTGTGCTGTTTAATGCCATCAGTGTATTGATTTTTTTATCCCGCAAGTTAAAAAACATCAGATGCTCAGAGGTAATTTAGACTGGAGATGGAGTACATTTGTATGTGTTGTGTGTCTCTGTGAGTCTGTGTATGTTTGTGTGTCGGCATGGGCGTGTATGCACAGGGGTGATGCATGTGTGCATATGGGCATTTACTTTGTTATACCATACTGAGCTGCACATAATTAAATTCCTTATATTGATATTCTGATGTTTAAATGAGCAAATTACTTTCCTTCCAGGGTCTATACAATGGTTCAAGAACAGAAAGCTACACCATCGTGTTGCAGACTGTTGATAGTAAAAACCAGATGCAGGTAATGCACTTTAACCATTATCTCTAGCCCTTGTTAGACTTCTCATGTCCTTTGACAAACTACCATATACCTACAGCATTTAGTTAACAGTGCTGATATGTAGCTCTTTATCAAGGAAAAATGTTTCATCTTTAATCTTTTAAAAAATGTAAGCACTTCTTTGTCATCTTGTTCTGTCCCATCAAATCTCTTCATTGTATGTTTATCTGTCTCAAAATACCTCTTGGGATTCTCCTTATCCTTACTTTAGACATGCAATACTCCAAATGGGTCTACTGAACAGCTCAGGTGAGTTTTTTTGTTTCTTTGTTGTTGTTTTTTCCTACCAATTCTTTACCACAATGATATTATAATATATTGTAATAATAAATGACGTTGTATATCAAAATGTGTCCATGGAGTGGTCTGTATTGATTGGGAATTTTTTTGTCTTCTTTTAGTGTCTGAAGTCTGCTGTCTTCTGCCAACATCTTTTAGCTATTTGCACTGTGACGTGGAGGTTTTTTTGTATGTATATATATATATATATATATATCTCAAAGTTCATCCATCCACTCTGGTCCACTGCCCAGAGGTTAAAGGTCAAGCTGGAGTATCAGAGGATAAATGTTGTTGTCTGTCATCAAGAAAGAGGACAAAAAGATCAGTTCACTTTTGACAAGATGACTTCCTCTCGATTAGTGAAGCAAACTGCCATGTCTTACCTGTGCACGACATGAACCTGAAACATGGACACAGGCATGTTCACACACAAACACACGCACACGCGTACCCATTTCTTTAACCCCTTTCTTTTGAGTGGTGTCACTGAAACTGATTGGTGCCATACTACTGCCTGACACCGGCTGTAACTATGAAGTCTCGTTTTGATTGGCACAGTAGGTAAGCAGTGAGCCAGCGCAACAAAGTTCTGAAAACAGTCCGCTGAGGATACGGAGAGAAGAAGGCATTCAAAGGACAATTGAGATATTTGAAATATTCTCGAATTTGAAATTTGAACAATTTGGCAACGACATTACAGTCGATCTTTTCTCGCCGAGTTATTTTGATTTCATTTTGAATCGGGTTGATTAACCGACCGTCATTAAGCCAGTTTTGCTAGGCTATGTTCTGTTACATTATTAGTTTTTTGTTTGACCAACGATGTAAATAAACGCATTAAATATTTCATTCATCCTGACTGATTGTAAATCATATGCCAGTTGTTACTTTGTATTTGTGTCCTTGTGTGTGAACTGATTTTACCTTTGATAGAAGCTACGCCAGTTTATCTTGCTAGTGGTTTCATAACTCCTAGTATTCTTGCTAACTGCAAGTTGCGAGCCTCCCAGGCTATTCACAATATCTACGCAGCGGTAGTAATTAAGAGCTGGTTATCATTTTATGTTGATTGTTCACACCATAATTATAAATGTGCATTTCAAAATGTTTATTGATGACACCTCTCACTAAAAAGGGATTCGTGTGTGAAGAGACTGACACCGATGATATTCATTAGAACGAATTGCAATTACTACATTTGCTACAGTTTCATGCAGAGAGGGAAGTTTCAGCTGAGGGACCACTGGATCCAACCTTGTACTGTGTTGTGTGGTATGCCCAGGAAGCAATCTGTACGGAGATGAGGGGGGGATGCCATCCCCCTTGTTAGCAAAATGACCAAAATGCATCCCCCTTGTTAATCTGCCACCCTCCTTGTTAAACTTCCATTTCCCTATACACTCTGCAGAGTAGTGTCAGTGACCATTGGCCCCCCCCCCCCGCAATAAAAAATAACAAATCACCTACTGGGTATGCCTGTGTGGTCCACGCACAGGACAAGCGCACGCGTGCACACACACATGGAGACACATATGCTGATGTTTTGTAAGGGTGCCCCCAACATACCAGCTGGTTATTCATATGTATACGGACGTTGTGTTTAAACATTGATTGTGATGTAATGCCCTTTCCTTTTATATTTGTTTCAGTCCAGCCCTGTAATCATTTTCATCATTTATCCATTTTATTTTTTATTTATTTTATTTTCTAACCAAATTATCATTATCATTACCATGATCATTACCTTATCATTTCCCCACAACGGGCCTTGTTGGGTTTAAACACTCATTACATCAAAGTCTTTCAGCGACTGGAGCATAAAATGCATGAGTGACTCTCTTCAGAGACTGTGATGGCTTTTTTGTGTTTAGCTGTGAACCTGCAAGCTGTGAGTCCTCATCCAAGACATTATAATTGTTATTACATATCTTTAGGAATGTCTTTAAAATATACATTGGCATGTATAAACTGTGTATCTTTAAAGAGTCAGAGCAAGAGGGTGCAGAGTGCTTAAACGTGTATTAGCACACAACCTAAATGAGAAAAGTAAAAACCAAGCCTACGTATAAATATACAGATCTAATATATGGTTTTTGGTAAAGCTATTTTTTTTTTCATTAATATTTTGCTTCTGAAAATGAGAGCAGTTGTGGAACAGCTGAATATGATTGTTTGATTGTGCCATGTAGACTATGAACTAACAATCTTTAAAGGCCTCACTAGCAATCTGTTGTTGTACCAGCCTATATACATATATATATATATATATATATATATATATATATATATATATGTGTGTGTGTGTGTGTGTGTGTGTGTGTGTGTGTTTGCGTGTGTGTGTGTGTTTGCGTGTGTGTGTGTGGAAACACCCATCCAGGTCCTGGGTGGACCTGTGGGGGTGTTTATAGCATGTTTGTATGTGTAAAGTATGTTTATCTTGGGGGGGGGGGGGGGTGTTTGTGTTTTAACAAAGTGTGTTGATATTTCATGTGTATGTAAATAGCATATTTAAAGACTATATGTTGTGCTTTGAAGTGAGCATTACACACCTGCTGCATAAAATAATTGTGAGTGGTGAGAGATGTAATAAATTATACAACCTTTATCATGTCTCCATATGCTCTTGCTTGTATTCGTTGTATTTATGTTTGATAATTATTTTCTTAAAGGAAACAATTGACCCATATTTGCACTGTGGACTATGTTTTAGACAAAGGCGAGTTGTTTTGTTATGATATTTGACAGGCCTGTCACATTAAACTTAATCAGAATTTTATAGTGACCTATTGGACCGACAAGTTTGAGGTTTTGTAGAGGGGCAAATTGTATAGGCTGTATATCAAAAGGTTTGTCCATGTTCATGTGATCTTCACAAGGTTCAAAGCTGTAAATGAACTGCTTCATGGATTATACAAATATGATATGGATTCTGGGATCAAGCCATAGTCAGTATTACGAAAGATGTGATCTGGAGACATATTTACAATGATCATAAACCTTCAGATATCAAAGTGGACGTTGCCTGCTCGTAGCTGTGCTGAGGACAAGCTTTGAAGGATTTTGTTTCTCTTGGTATATTGCCAAGATATTTTCCTTTCATAGAGACAAATAAAACTAGGTAGGCTGTATTGCAATGTAGTTCACTCTGAAAGCATAGTGTGTTTTTCAAGCAAGTCTTCTTTGTTTGCCGATACTGGTTATTAATCTAAAGCTTTCTTGGTTACATTATTATAGGCATTAAATGTTGCCGCAAAATTAGGACAATTTTGTCTGAACATGTCTGGTCGACATCCAATGTAAAAATGTCAGTAATGTAATGCTTGTGCTGTTTTGTTTGGCAGGAGTGCGGAGGGTCTCTTTAATTCTCCAGAGCGATTCTGTTCACTTCAAATCGTCTTCAAACGGTGCCTTGCATAATGTGCCCTTAGAGTTCCTTCAGATCCGTTAAAAAAGAAATATGCCAATGGCATTTACGCTTTTATCACCACACCGTAACAACTGGAAGCATGTAAAATCTTGATTTACTACTTACCCCGAAAGCGCGTTTAAACGTGCTACTTTTACTTTGAAAACCCCCCCAAAGCAGAACAGTGACGTATGAAGGAAACTACACAGTGTATGTAGTCAGCTAACTAGCAAAGCAGATTGGGAAAAAAAGTGTGAAGAAGGTAACGTGTTTCTCGGTCTGTAATTGAAAACTTTAACAACAACTGTAAAATGTAATAGTTCCTCATTTTCCACATTTCCTCATAGAAATCTAAACCTACTGAAGTACATGAACTGAGGTTTTGACAAGTGGTAAATCTAACCCTACGAGCTAAGATTATGCACAACATTACATGTAGCAAGCAGAATCTAACTTCAAAGAGGTATCACCCCCTTGTCAACATACATATATATACCGTTTCTAGCCACGTTTCGGTCGTGTGAAAATGTATCATTTTACATTTGTAATTTACACAAATAACATATGCTAAGCTAAACCACGTCTTTTCTGCTGTTTTTCTCGCAGTAGCCATGGAAACTGACACATCTTTACTTAGTTCCGAGCTCGACCAACAGCAACAAGAGGAACTGTATAAACAGCTACTGCTACAGGTACACAACTAACTACATTTCTCCAGAGAGGTTTGGACGTTGGGCAATCTGAAACGCATTTGGCTGAGAGGAGGAAAAAGGGGGGGGGGGGGGGGGTAAACGACGTATTGTAGCATATTTCATGAGTGAAGGATGGTTTGATATCTGAATTTTTTTCTGCTCAAATCATGTGTGTGAAAATTTACAATAAAATGGAGGAATGGGAAAGGGAGAGTATAAGGTACTTAATTTTAACATTTCAAGTACAGCACCCATGCGCCTCTGGTAACTTTTAGCATCGCTCCAGGCATTCCATTCTCTATGTGTAGGCAATAAATATTTGGTCTAGAAGCAGAGAGGAATCTTGATTCCTTTTGGACAGGGAGTCTGTATGTTGTAGGTGACCGGGTCATACACCTTTTGAGATTAACGCAGGTCCCCACCATACCTAATAATCCGTGTCCACAGAATATGCATTTACTCTCCAGATGAGTACAGATATGTTTTACCTTGTTTTACATTCTTGTTGTGTTTAAACACTCATCACATCAAGGTCACTTGATAAACAAAAGCATTTCTCTGCCCTTTCTGTTTTTAGACCATGGGAAAAATGCAGAGTGAAACTTCTTCCTCCAGAGTCATTCGCCCCCACCCTGGTAAAGACCACCCCCAGTCTCATATTTGTGCTCAGTCATGGTCTGGAACCAACAGTTACCGTGACTGTCTGCTCTAAGCTAGTACTCAGGGCAGACAAGCGTAAACTTACTGGAACTCCAAAATGCAACCTTAATAAGGGAGACTCAGTGGAACGGATCTTATCCAACTCGTAATGGTACAAGTGTGTGTTATGTTTGGACAGATGGTGAACACTGAACATGCTGAGGCAGGTTTGCCTCTTCCTGTACCATTGAGTCACTTGGAAGTGTTTCTTTCCACCACTTAGATACTGATACACTGTCAGCAAGTGCTCCTGGACTCGCCATTGTTTACATATTTTTCTTCACCGCGCAATGTGCCTTGTTTAGGAACACAAATTTCTGTGCAACCAAGACAGGCAGTGTAAATGTCAAAAAGAAGTACTGCAAATTGAGAAATTTTGTCACAAATCTAAACCTGAGAAAAAAGAAAGGGTATAATTTAAGTACATTTAGCAACGGTGGGAAAAAGCTGTAAGTACATTAAATAATATACTGAGTACAAAAAAATCTCTCCACAACCAACCTTCATTCCAACCGGAGGCATCTTCATCACTAAACCAATAGACATCACTAACCGTCTGAGTGATTAGTTTAGTAATAAAGTAGATGAATTGAGAAAACAGCTGTCACCAGGAAAAGTGAACAATGGTTCTATTCTTAACATAAAAGATCTACTGAAAGATCATTCTTGCAGTTTACTGAATTAAAGGGAGGCACAGTGAGTAAAATAATCAAGTCAATTTGCAAAAAGTGACAAGCAGGCATTGACAATATAAATGGAAAACTTCTCAGAATGGCTGTAGGCCACATTTTCGACCCTCAAATGACAGTTGATTGGCTATGAAAAAATTGATAACAAAACAATTTGTGGTGTTGTCCTACTAGATTTCACTGCAGCTTTTGATGTAACTGACTATGAGCTGTTACTCAAAAAGCTGGAAAGCTATGGTTTTAAACCTTTAGCAGTCACCTGGGTGAAAACTTGTCTGACTAAACAATCTCAAAAAGTCTTCTTTAACAGGAGTTTCTCAGACAGCACAAGAGTACAATTTACAATTTAGTTATTTGGCAGACGCTTTTTACCAAAGCGACTTACAATTAGTGCATCACTCCGAGTCAGATTTCTAATACCTTGTGAGCAGAGATCATAATAAGACCGAAGAGTAGAGGGTGGTGTCCCACAAGGAAGTTGTTTGGGCCCACTGATGTGTTCCATCTTCACTTATGATCTCCCTCTAGTGGTAAACAATGCCAAATTAGCATGGTATGCGGATGACACTACAGTTTACACGTCGGCAAGGACACCGGCCGACCTCACAGACGCTATGAACAATGCGGCAAAAATAGGAAGATGGGTAAAAGAAAACAAACTGGCCCTAAATATATCAAAAACAAAATAAGCGTAGTATTCGGTTCTAATCACTGATTATGTAACCTGCGCTTCACAACAAAAGACTGGTAAGGGAAACAAAGTTGCTTGGTGTCATCCTAGACTGTAAATTGTGCTGGTCGAAGCAAATTGACAATGTTGTGAACCAAATGAGTAGAGGCCTTGCCTTACTTAGGCGCTGCACCGCATACCTAATGCCGAAAAGGTTACAGGTGCCTTTGGTTCTAGCTCATGTGGAGTACTGCAACATCAGCTGCATGCATTCACGTTTACATTGGCTTAAAGTCGAAGATATGCTAAACGCTTCTCTACTACTCTCAACCCTGGACAGTTTTAAATAACAAGGCCCCTCTAAATCAATATCATCTTTTCCACAGACATTATAAGTCCCACACCTATAGCACAGGACATGCGGTGGAAGGACGTCTTGTGGTTCCAAAGGCTAACACTAATTCACTTCAACGCGCAGTTATATACAGAGCAATTACATTGTGGAACGAGCTGCCGTCTTTTTTTTAACAAAAGTAAATATTAAATCTAACTTTTAATAAACAAGTTAAGAATTCCCTGGGTTAGTTATACGTCTAATCGCTGTTATTATTATCAGTCCTTGTCAGTGAGTGCATTTATAGTATTCTCTTTTCTTTTTTTTTTTCTCTCTTTTTTTTTTTTTTTTTTGACTTTGTTTTGTTTTAGCGTGTTTCACAATGACTTAATGTTTTTTTTGAATCATTATTAGTTTTTCATCCTTTTTATTCAAAGTGTTCATTTTGTGTCCTTGTAGTTGTTTTTTGTTTTGTTTTGTTTTTGTTATGCAATGTATTCTCGACAGCTTGACTAATGGGGGATCCTATAAACAATAAACAATAAACGGTCTAAAGGTGTTACTCGATGTTTATGGGAATGACAGCACAAAACAAGGAGTGAAGCTGGTAACACACAGCTTGACGGCTCCTGTCTTGGAGCTGAGGGCTTTGCTTGTTTGAAGCCTCAGCTGCCTCATGCAGATTACCTCCAGTCCACTGAACCCAGTTATTTTCCCTATACGGATACTACAACATTTTACTCCCGCCTCGCCTAGATTCATTGTCAGTCAGTTTTTTCTCTACTCAAATAAATATGAAACAAAGTATCTTTCTATACGTAATGGAACGTATTACGCCGATTCGAATGAACATGGTTTTAAATGGTGTCTCTGACATTGCGGTCCTTGCCCGTGAACTTACTTTGTGAGTGTCAGCATGGAAAAGCTGTACACGCGTCTTGGAGCCTAACTCTATTACAAAGTTCGTAATAACTTCTGTTCATTTTGTTCTTTTGTCTGTGGTTTCCATAGAGCGCTTCCTTCCTGTTCTTATTATATTCTTTCTTTTTTTTCAGGCATATGTGTGAAAACGTTGTCCTTACCAGACAAACAGAAGGTGTTTCTGAACATCTGTCAGTCACCGGCTGTCCCGCCCCCTCCTCCCCTATCCCGTGAGGCACTGGTTGAGCTACTGGAGTCAGAGGACCCCACTGGATACCGAGTACCCATGAGTCTCGGCGAGCCTCACACAGAACTGGACAACAGTAAGTGTTCCTTCTCATCTTTCACCTGCAGAGTTTCTTTTTTTCTTCTTTTCACTTTTATTTCTTTACAAGCATATTGATTTGTGAGAATGGGAATTTCTTTCTTTTTAACCCCCCCTCTCCCTCCCTCTCTCCCTCTCTCTCTCTCTCTCTCTCTCTCTCTCTTTTTGTCTCTCTCTGTCTGTCTCTGCAATCTCCTCCAGGCTCAAAAGGCTGCACAGTATATGATGTGGTCATCAATGATGAATTCTTTCAGAAGTGTCAGGTGTTTTATTTTTGTGCCTATGTGTGTGTGTGTGTGTGTTTGTTTATGGAAATATGTGTTTGTCTGTCCATCAGTCTGTAATGAAGGTGCTTTTTTGTTCCCCATCAGAAAGATGATTTATTCCAGCAGTTTCTACTCGCTGTTTCTCTGGAGGGACTTGAGAACAAATACAACATGGAGTTTAGTCGAGGTATTTGTTTATTCAAACATGCTGTGGCATTTCTGCATTCTTTTTGTTTTAACCGAGCAATTGTGTGTGTGTGTGTGTGTGTTTGTGTGTTTGGGCAGAGTGAAAGTATGCATGTCTGTGTATAAATAGGTGTGTCTAGAGATTAAGCTCTAAGATTCACATCTTTTGTTTTGTTTTTTCTTTCTTCCAGATTGGAAAATCTTGAAAAACAGAAAGTTTCTTGGCTCTGTCACAGAGCAAAACATTCGTACCAAGAGCAAGCCGGTCATTCAGGAGATAGACTCCGGGTATGTCAAATTCGTTTTTTGTCCCTCTCTCATTGGCTGATGAAGCAAAAGCCCTGGACCGAACCCCAACACGTGGTCATCCCTCACTGACACTCAGCTCAGTCCCCGCTCACTGCACTTGTCTCTTCCGTTCGCTTCTGTTCGTGTTCTCAAGGTTAATCTCTCTGTTTTAGTGGTTATAGAATGGTATGTCAAATGTGAGGCTGTTTGTTTTGTGTTTGTGTGTGTGTGTGTGTGTGTGTGATAGCCTCTTTGTGTTTATGTGCGCATGCACGTGTTTGTGTGTGTGTATGTGTGTGAGGCGGTTTCAAACAGATGGGAGAGAGAGAGAGAGAGAGAGAGAGAGGGGACAGGCAACATATGACACCAGATCACACTCTCTTTATAACATCCACAGACATGGATAAGATAGATACCATACTGATCCTGAAGGAAATTTAGGAAAGGTGTAAACATGTCCCTGTGGATTTTTAAAGCATGTCCCTGTAGATTTTTAAAGCATGTCTGGTTTTTCTCACAGTAAAGGATGTTGAGAGACTCTGAACTTGGCTCTAGACTCTCCCTATCACAGAAGTTGTATTATTTCAGTCAGGGGTTTTTTGGGGTTTTTTTGCCCCAGAACATACCAGAATCAGTTGGCTGCAGATACAAGGCCTGTAGATATGTCATCACACAAGAAACGCTTACTGGTATCTATCTGCTTTTTTTCGAGATACTGTACAACTCCCCGAGGGGAAACTTGGACTCTGCATTTAACCCATCCGAAACAGCGAACACACGCACACGCAAGACAAGTTAGCAGCGAGCACGGAGCACTCTGTTTTATTTTTTTTTTTTGTCTTGTTTCGTTTTTCATGAGGTTTCACCAAAGATGAGTTCAAAGTCTACCCAGAGTTCAAGAGGAAAGGGTGGAAAAGGGGAGTTGGTTTTATCAGCATAAGACCAAGAGTCTGTTTCCTTATCCTTTTTTTTTTTCTTTTTTTTTTAAATTTTTTCAGGGAAACAAATTCACAGTCCACAGCAGCCAAGAAGTAAGTGCATTCTCTGGGTGCGGTTGCAGGTACACGTGAGCGTGCGGGTGGGTTTTGTTTATTGGGATTTGTTTACCCAAGAGGAATCAGATACCATTAAAATGATACAATTACGTTTTGTAGTTTTGTTTGTTTGTTTGTTTCTGGTTTTTGTCCAATAACATCACCGCTGTCTTTTCATCATACCACTCCTGTATCCTCTGTTTTATTGGGATTTGTTTATCCAAGAGGAATCAGATACCATAAAATTATACAGTTACATTTTGGAATTTTTGTCAGTTTGTTTCTATTTTTGTCGAATAACATCGCTGTTGTCTTTTCATCGTGCCACTCCTGTATCCTCTGTTGACCTAGCCGTCTATCATTCTTGCGCTCTCTCTCTGTCTCTCTCTCCCTGACTAGGCCAGAGTTTGTTTTGTTGGTGGAGCCTGCTCTTGGGGAGGCAGAGCACTTGGTGGCAGAGATAAAACTGCCCGGTGTGGTGAGTAATCTGTTTGTTTTCTTTCGCTCTGTTTCTGTTTGAACTCTCACCACACTTCACATTTACAAAGAGATGAATGAACAGGTCACATGGCATCAGGAAATACGAGAGGAAAAACAGAGGACTCAACTCCATTTTGTTTGTGTGTGTGTGTGTGTGTGTGTGTGTGTGTGTGGTGGGGTGGGGTGGGGTGGGGGGTGTTTATCAGTGCTCTCAACATTATGCCCACCTACACAAACACAAAAAAGCTAAAGAGAAATTAGATTCCAGGGAGGACAGAGCATGTCATGCCCTCATGCCATCACAGCAGCTGTGGTTCTTGCTGTGTTGCCAAGGCATTTGTCGCCACGGCAACACAGATGGTGTTCTACTCCTGAACATAGTGGCTTACCTCCAAAAAAAAACCAAAAAACCATCAATCAAAAGCATCTGTTATTCTGTTATTCATCTCTAAACATGTAACGATGAATTCAGAGGTAATGCAGCTCAGTGGTAAAGCGTAAATGGATAATGACAAAACAGAGGAGAGAGAGAGAGAGAGAGAGAGAGTGAACAAGTAGAGGGTGTTGAAGGGTGGTAAAAGAGAAGGATAGAGCTGAGGAATGAGATGGAGGGGTAGAGGTATGAGCAGGCGATGAAAGTGTGGATGGAAGTATAATCAACTGTTCTCAGCCGTTTCTTCTCTTTTTCCCCCCACCCGTTCGCCTGCCAACCCTCTCTCTTTTCAGTCGTCCACTCGTTCCCTCGTTCTGGACCTGGGCGAGGACAGGCTGGTTCTGAGCGCCCGTCCCTCCCTCTTCCATCTGGACCTTTTCTTTCCATTCCTCATCGAGCAGGAGAACAGCACTGCAAAGTTCAACACAGACACACAGGTACACTCCAGCATACAGTGTCTCTTTCATTCACTGCCGCTCCTCCCCGGTCTGTAAATGAACAGTTTCTCTCCCCTCTCTCTCTCTCTCTCTCTTTTTCAGATTTTGACTGTGACCATGCCAGTGGTGTCCTCATCGTCATGAGGAAAATATAGCGTTATTTATCTGATGCTGTTTTTTCTCACTCTAATAAACTGATTGTGGTTTGTACAGTGTGCTGTGAGACGTGTGGTTTCTTCTCGGCTGTGAAGATTTAGGGCATGCAGTCACATCACAGCGTAGTTTTCATAGTTACTGTCACCAGCTAATCCGTTTTTTTTTGTTTTTTTTTGTCTTTTCCCCTTTGACTGACATTTTGGAGCTCTCCTGCACTGCAGTTGACATAACTGAAATAAGTGAGAGCCACAAACATGTGGAGGCCTCGCTGCTCTTCTTGTCCCATGTTTTGGCGCTGGGTTTGCTGGCAAACATTTTCAGCTTGACTGTTACACATGACCATTAAAGACCTCAAGGCACCCAACCAAGCCCTGAGTATCAGGAGGACATGTGAATCGACAAAAAGTATAGATTGGAACTCTGAATCCATAAAGACAGATTCACTTTTGCATCAGTTAAAACACAAAAAAAGGCCTCAAACACTGATCACTGATCAGCATTCCTGTTTCTCTCAGTTTCTACATTTTTTTTTTCTGTAAGACTAAGGAGTGGTATGAGCAGACGTTCATATGGGTTACGGAAGCAGCCAAACTACGCGTTTAAACTAAACTGACATAAGAATAGAAAGTAGCATCATTTTCACACCCTTTGACCTTTAGAGAATTTTGAACTTGATTTTGTGTAAAACATACAGTTTCCGCATGAACAAATAGTCGTTTTTTTTGGGGGTTTTTTTTAAATTCTTTTAAGAATGGAAATGAAAAATATGTGTTCTGAGAATATGCGTCATTAAATCCCTAGGCCTATTTTTGTCCTCCTCATCCCCTCTGTTGTTTCCCTCTCTTTTTTTATCCCTCCGTTTGTTGAGTGAGGTCAGCTCCTCTGTCTCTCTTAATCCCTGCTGGTGGTCGTCTTTCTGTTCCAGAGCCCGTCGCTAATCCGCACATGGCCTGTTGCCGTACTCCACCCATCCCACTGTCCCCAAAACTCTCGTCTTTGCCCCCTCCCTTTATAAAAACCGCCCCTTGTCTCACCTTCAACAATAGCAATTCTTTGGGACTCACCCCTCTGCCAGCGCGTGTGGTGTGTGTGTGTGTGTAACCTTCCGCTGCTCCGGCAACTGCAGAAAAGCCATTTTGATCTCACCATAGGTAATATGGTTTTTTTTTTCGACCCCTTTTCTTGGCTGCACTTTTGACTGACTTTATGAACTGATGTAAAATGTTATGTGTCCTAAAACTTTTACTCAGTTCTCTCTCTCTCCCTCTTTCCCTTGCCTCCTTAGGATCTTAAGTCAGAGAGAAAGAAATGATAGTCCTATTTAGCTTAGGGTAGTCTATCTGGAACTCGCAAAGCCATATTTCATATCTATCTATCAATCAATCAATCTGTCTGTCTGTCTGCATGTCTGTCTGTCTGCCTTGCATCCTCTGTCTGTCTCTCCAAGGCATCCTTTTAAACCCCCTCAACTCTACAGATGTGTGTCTGTGTTGTAATGTTGTATTAATGTGTTGGGTGTCTTGTGATCTGAGCCCATAAAAGTTTAGCTCAGACTTGGAAACTTGTATCTCAGATCTGCCTAACAAAATATAGGGGTCTCTCTCTCTCTCTCATCTGTTTGAAACCCTCTCAAATCAACAGATATGTATCTTTACTGTATTGGGTGCCCTGATGTGTTGGTGATCAAGTCAATACCTGTGTTTCATTTTTTTATTTAAAGAAAGGCAAACAAAAGCTCTGGGTGCTTGTTTGTGGGTGTGTGTGTGTGTGTGGGTGAGAGAGAGAGAGAGAGAGAGAGAGAGAGAGAGAGAGAGAGATAACAGTGTCCTCCGGCTGACATTCCATACCTGAAAATGATGCATTGACATTCCACCCTTGTTGGTTTACCGCACAGACACACATGCTGAGTTAAGGCCATCTAACTTTAGAGAGCAAAGTTTTGTATGGGAGATATTAAAACAACTGTGTGCGTACGTGTGCGTTATTGTCCAGTGAAGTCATCTTTATCGATCGTTGATCCAAGATCCTAAGACTTTTTGTACAGTTAGTCAACACATTCAGTGCACCCGGAACTATTAATAAAATCCACTCTCGCGGCGATAATGACTCGTCATGACCGCTGTAATCCCCCCCAACTACGTCCTTGACTAAAATTAAACCCTCAAAATGCCGTGGCTAATGCCCCCCCTGATTTCCTGGAGTAACTTTAGACTTTTCCAAATCCGCCTTTTCTACCCGCCGATCACCCATCTCCATTATCTCTAAATGACCGTTTTCCCTTCTAACAGCCTTTATTTTAGTCACTCCTCAGTCCCGGGCCAATGTATCGTATCACGAACAAACAAAAGTCGTTATTAAATTTTTTGTTCAAATTTGAACTCTGTCGCTAAAGTTTGCCACGAATGAAGAAGGTTAGTATATCCTTAGAGGTACGCATTTATAATATTCATACAAATGTTTGTACTGTATGTAGAGTTTTTTTTTTCTCACTTAAATTAGAACTGCGCGTGCGGTATTGTAGCACACTCTCTGTATCTGTTTTAGCTTTACATATGTATATATGTATGTATGTATATATATGTACTACGAAAAATTCATTAGTGCGAAGATAAAGAGATAAAGTGCTGAAAGACAGCCGCTGGGGGCGAGGTTACAGGCGGGGGCGGGTAGGGGGACTAGTAAAGGCGATGGCAGCTCAACCCATCATAAATTCCCGAAGGCGAATGACGTGAACTATAAATTGTTTCAGATGACAGTGAAGATAGAGTAATAGAGATCGTGGGAGGCAGAGGAGGGAAGTACGTATAAGGCAACTGAGGAGAGAGGCGCTCGTCTGAGCCAATAATCTGGAACATATGAGTGATATCAGCATCTATTATTAAGTGCAAAATACACATAATAAAGGGAGGATAAACCAAATGGATAACTACTATTTATTGTAAAAGATTCCTGAAGGTTAGATGATTCATTAAAAAGAGCTTCCACCAGCTGCCGCAGCGATTCAAGGAAGTAAATTATTATTGTTTTATGAAATTATTGTTTTATTGGTGTCAGTCATCAAGAACAAACTGAGACATAGCGTCTTTGTTCTTGAGTGGATGGAGGAAGTGGAAAGGGGAATACCTTCTTTTAATCAAGGAGAGCGAAAACAGAGGATGGGGAGAACCAAAGAAAGTGTGAGAAACTGTATCTCACCCCATTCTTCTTGTCTGAACATTCCCACCTGTTGTCACTCCATCAATCTCTGCATGATGCCAGCAACACCATGTCAACACCATGATAAAATAGAGCAATTTATAGTTACTGCTACCAGGCCTCCCTCTCTCTCTCTCTCTCTCTCTCTCTCTCTCTCTCTCTCTCTCTCGCGCGCGTGCGCTTTCTCTATCTATCTGTGCATAGTGGGATCCACATTTTCCTGAATAAAATAAAATATCATTTAAATGCACCTTGGTTGTTTTTTCACTGTCGTAAAACTGTATTTTCACCAGCTTTCTTCTATTTATTTTCCCAGTTTCATACCACAATTGAATTCTGTCCTAAAACACAAATCCTTTTTTTTTTTTCTTTGTTTGTTCGGTTTTAATCTGTGATGTGCACTTTGGTATAAAGTGTCTCATACCTTTTTTTCCCCCCCCCTCATCTCCGGTGCAGCCATGTCCGACGTCGAGGAAGAATATGAGTGAGTGTGGAAAACAGAATTTTTCCAGTTCTATTTTAGGGCATGTTTTTGCTGGTGTTTTTTTTTTGTTGTTGTTGTTTTTTTTAGCTTCACATAACACATTCTGACATTTTGGCTCTTCCCTCTTTCGCCTCTCTCTCTCTCTCTCTCTCTCTCTCTCCCTCCCTCTTTCTTTTTACACCTGCACAGGGAGCAGGCAGAGGGTGAGTATAAAATTTTGTTTTTGCCTTTTCAGTTTAAAAAAAAAAACAAATCATAGATTCATTTCGCAGTCAGTTTATCCGCTTGTTTTCCGGCAATGCTCTCATTTTTTGTCATTTTTGGCAGTTGCACTGATGTGGTTGTTTAAAAAAAACAAAAACAAAAAAAAAAAACAGCAATGTTTATATTTTTATGTTATATACCGGATATACCAGATATGTCTCATTATGCAAGATCTCATAATCTCCTTTTCTCTTGAGACCTTTGTCCCAACTCATATAAGTGTTTTTTTTTTTCCAAATCAATCGTAACCTCTTTGAGTGTGCCAAGCAACAAAATTCCTTAGAGCTATTGACTCTAACAATAATTGGACATGGGAGCGTTTTACAGTTATAACAGTTAATGGGAGGGGCACACTTGCCATTCTCCAGAATTCTCCAACTAGAATCAGCACAAAAAAAAAAAAGAAAAAAAAACTGGACTGAGACTGGCAGGTAGAGCACTAATGAGCCCTGCCCATGGCTTGTTCAGCACTACCTCAACTTTACTACCTTGGTCATGTTTCTTTTCTCTCTCTCTCCACCTCTCTCTCCCTCACTCCCCTCTCTCTCTCTCTCTCTCTCTCTCTGTGTGTGTGTGTGTGTATGTTAGAGGTAGAGGAGGAGCAGGAGGCAGAAGCTGAAGAGGAGCCCCAGCAGGAAGATGATGCAGGAGGTACGATCCTTCCCATCCAGTCTTGCCAAATATTTTCTTTCTTCCAGTCAGTTTTTTCCCCCAGAAGTGCAGAGTGATAATGATCTCAGGGAAAAATGTTCCACCTTCAAAAACTGTGACCCCACTGCTCTGCACCTTTTGTTTGCTTGTCTGTCTGTCTGTCGGTCTGTCTGTCTGCCTGCCTGTCTGTCTGTCTGTCTGTCTGCCTGCCTGTCTGTCTGTTTGTTAATTTGTTTGTTTTTTGGTTTGTTTGTTATGCAACCTGACCTTTCTTTTTTTTTCTCTTCCCATTCTTTAATGATCCGGGACCACAGAACAACAAGAGTACACAGAGTACCAAGGTACTTTGAAGAGAAGACTTGTTTTTGAGAGTCGCTAACATAAGTGTATGCTTTCAGATTATGCGATGTTGAAATGAGCCTGTATTGCAGAAGTATTTGCCTTACAGATTTTCTAAATGTGTGTTTAGTCTATTGTGTTGGATGAAAGAAAATGCTTGGATAGTGTTTCATGGAGACAATGTACAATATATATGAAATATATATGTTAAACATTTGTAATTGGTCTCCACAGGTACATGTATGATCATGGACATATGTGGTGCACTTTTTACGAATGTTTGACAATGTACAACATGTGTCTCAGAAAGCTGCATTTAGTGACCACAGCTGCATTATGGGAAACTGAGTTTTTTTTTGTTTTGTTTTTTTTAAACATTGCTTGCCTATGCTCGAATGCTTGAAAGCTTTTTAAGGATCACTCTGTTTCTTGTCCATGATTCCATCTCAACTCCTCTTCTCCATTTCTCTATTTCCATTTCTTTTTCCATGTGCCGTGTCTCTTTGAAATCTGTATCACTCTCTCATTCTCTCTCTCATTCATTGGCTGGTCAGAGGGGTCTCAAGAGGAAGGTGAGCCTTTGCAGAATTTCCTGCGTCTCACCTAAAGTGGTTTAAACAAAATACATTAAGTTTCCCTAATTCCTTTGGCAATCTCTCTCTCTCTAAGGTTCACCACTAACCCTTGGCTTTGAATTAACAATCACAATATCATTCTCTTGTCTTTATGTCACACTGTATAACACTAATATTAATGATGAAAAATCACTTAAAGATGTTTATTTAATGCCTCGGAAGCAGAACTAAAGTGTATATTTTGAACAAGTACAATAACTGCATCATTCAGAGCTAGAACACTGTATTGCCTTTTTTGTTTGTTCGTTGTTTGTTTGTTTGTTTGTTTGTTTGTTTGTTTGTTTGTTTTGTCCAGACTGTGAACACCAACTGCATTTTTCACAAATGAAGTACCCACTGCATTTCTTAGAACTAGAACACTAACTGCATTTTTCAGAACTAGAACACTAACTGCATTTTTCAGAACTAGAACACTAACTGCATTTTTCGGAAATAGAACACTAGCTGCATTTTTCGGAAATAGAACACTAGCTGCATTTCTTAGAACCGCAGAACACTAACTGGGGCAGCCATGGCCTAAAGGTCAGAGAGGCGGCCTCGGTGCCGAAAGGTCAGCGGATTGATACCCTGGACAGGCAGACAAGGGTTTGGGCAGGGGGGAGTGAATGACAGCGCTCCCCCCCCCCCCCTCCCTCAGCATCCATGGCTGAAGTGCCCTTGAGCAAGGCACCTAAAGGCCAATTTATGTTTCTGCATCGAATCTACGCCGTAGGTAGCGAGCAGGCTCTGCGTAGCCATGTAGCCTACCCCGGAGCTAACGCCGTCGCCGTTGTTCAACATGTATTAGCTCCAACCCCAACATGATCTGCTCAGCTTCAGTCTCCAATCGAAACATTTCCGGCAAAATGGCGAACTGAGCCCGTGTTATTTTGAGAGCCCCGTTCGTTTGTTCCCAAACGTTTAGAAACTATTCCTTCTTTTCTAACTCAAAACTTATCTTATAGA
>NC_044510.1:5852816-5857816 GCF_902362185.1 Chanos chanos
ACGAGTATTACATAAAAGACATGAACAGTGTGATACCACAATACTGTCAGTGATATTATTATTGCTGTGACATTAGTCTCAAAATGCTTCAGCATTTCTGTTACCACATTATATCTGTCAGAGAGATCCTTGGATGGACTTTGTCATTACAGAATGAACTGACTCAGCTGGAATCCAAAAGCCAATTTCAGACAGATTTGAGGAAAATCTCCATCAACAGTTAAGCTCATTACAAGATGTCAATCAAGAATCGGTGCTAATACAGCAGAACAAGGTTACTAAAGCAGACTGGAATTCATACATTGTACCTCCTTGTGTGTGTGTGTGTGTGTGTGTGTGTGTGTGTGTGTGTTTGCCAAAAGAAATGACTGCAGTATAGAAGTATTTTTCCTTTTACTGTATTTACAGTCATTTCAGTGTATTCACAGTGGGAGAAGGAGGCAAAACAGGACAGTTTTCATATAGATACAGACCCACATCAACAACATTTTCAAATATAAACACAGACATACATACAAACCAAACACACACACACACACACACACAGATGTTTTTCAACAAGAAAAAAAAATCAAAATGACAGAATAGAGAGTGAAAAAAATGTTGTCTCCTAGTGTTGTGTATGTTGAATCTTTTACATATTTTCAATTGAAGATGTTGAGGATAAGTGTTAAACACAACATGGAATGTAAGAAACAATACATTTTGTGTGACTGTGCATATGTGGGTGTGTGTGCTTGGAAGAGTGCAAGAGTGTGTGTGTGTGTGTGTGTGTGTGTGTGTATACATGTGCATGCGCACGCTTGTGTGTGTGTGTGTGTGTGTGTGTGTGTGTGTGTATGTGTTTAGCGGATGGGTGCCTTCAGGGCGGCATCCACTTCCTCCTCAGGCTGGAGGGTGTGCCACTGGGCCACAGGACGTCTGGGATTGGCCAACATATCTGACCAATGACGCAAGCCCACCCCACTGGCACCATAGCCAATCCAGCACTTTCCAATAGCATCATTACTGCCCAGTTTATCATAATCATACACGGTAATCAGCACCTGCAACTTCTACAGAGACACAGAGAGAGAGAGAGAGAGAGAGAGAGAGAGAGAGAGAGAGGCAGGACAAGACTGTTATTACACTGTTTTTTGATGATAATAGTAGATTATTAATGGGTCATTAATGGGTATTAAAACAGGTATTAATTGGGTACATGCATCGTATGCCTTGGAGGAAGCGAATTGTTGAATTTTGGTGTGAAAAGGAATTAAATTGTGAATTTGTGCATGTTTGTGTGTCACTGAGTATCTTTATATGTGTATGAGTGTACATACTTTCTGCACGCACACGTGTGTGTGTGTGTGTGTGTGTGTGTGTATGTGTGTGTGTGTGTGTGTGTGTGTGTGTGTGTGTATTATGTTACCTGTATTTGAGCGAAGGGGATCTCAAAGCTGAAGCTCTCATTAAAGTATGGGTTCAGAGTGTTCTGCTTCACCGTGGTTTTCTTCTTCTTTATACGCTTCCCATTGTGCTGCAACACCACCTTCACAAAGGGATCTGAGAGAGAGAGAGAGAGAGAGAGAGAGAGAGAGAGAGAGAAGAAAAAAAAGATTCATCCCCCTTTTGCTTTGGTTTCTCTGAATGTGCTAATGATTCCTTAAAACGGGAACTTCTCTAAACATCTCTTTGGAAACCGTTTGGTGTGTCACTGATGCGAAACCTAAACAGTTTCGACTGTTTTGTCTCATGGTGAATGATCTCAATTCTGACGAATCGTGAACCATCTCTAGATTTTACTCGGGCTCGGACGTCAAGTCTCTAGCGTCAAGACAACAAAGAAACGACTTGCAGAGTGACATCGCTGAAAGGAACATTCTAGAAAGGAGAAAGCGCAGTTCATCACACTGGTGGTGCAGCCAACTAAGAGGAGTAACATAGTCACCTGAAAGACCGCCCACGTCCATCTTTTTCAGGTTCTTCGCTTCCATCACACAGACGGTCAATTTCCCAGAAGTAGGGACATAACGTAGGGAGATGCATATGTCTCCAAGTTTCTCTTGCTGTTCATAGAAGGAGGGATGAGATCATTGATAAAAAGAGAATGTTTGTTTTTCTCAGGTTGTACTGCCACGTCAATAAATGAGAAAAGATGATTGAAAAACCTGACCTCTTCTTTCTCCCCTCCCACCAGGTCTTTCCATTCGTGGATTGGTTGGCCCAGGTCTATGCTGTTCATAGGGATTTTGATCTCGCCAATCACGTCGTGTTTACCAAAACGGTCGAAGTCAAACACCTGCATGACCAGGGTCTGTCCCGCCAGATCGTTAAAGGGGATCTACGAACACACACACACACACACACACACACACACACATACACACACACGCACGCACACACAGAGAGTATGAAAAAGATTCAGAGATCTCAATGTGAAGTCCAGACATATTATATGATTTTTTTTTTATGTGTGTGTGTTTACATGTACGCATGTGTGTGTATGTGTGTTTCTTGGTTTCTGTGTGTAACTATAATTGAGCTCATATGAGCCCACTGTGATAGATAGATAGACAGATAGATAGATAGATAGATAGATAGATAGATAGATAGATAGATAGATAGATAGATAGATAGATAGATAGATAGATAGAGAGGCAAAAAACCTTAAAAATGAAGGTCTCATTGAAAACTGGGCACAAGTTCTTGCGTTGGACTTTGGTCTCAAATTTCTTCTTCTTGTCTGGCAGCATGTACACTTTCACATAAGGATCGGAGGTGCCACCAATGTCCATGGCGGGGAGATCCTGGGCTTGTAAAATGCCGACGATAAGCTATGAGAACAGAGAGATGTCAGAGGCCATGTGAAAGGGAATGCAAAGAGCTAAAAGCTAAAACTAAAACTGAAACACTAACTAACTACCATTGACCTTAGCCCGGAGACGCTGCACGTCTTACACTACGGATGTGTTTTGTGGTTGGACGGCATTGTTGTTTATCTCATGAACACTCAAGCATTCTAACCTGTGAACTTCTAAAACACAGTGTGTGTGTGAATCTTCTATCACCAAAGCGATTTAACATTTCTGTTCACGGAAAACCTTTCAGTAAAACAAGCTGAACTGTCCCGACACGCCCTCCGGAAACGATTTACAAAGTCCTGTCACAGACAAAAATGCTGTGATCAGCGGTTGGAATTTTTTTTGGATGAGTAGGCTTGTGTTATGACCGTCAGTCAGAAGGAAATGATCCAGTCATTTGTGGTTCAAATCACATCTTTATGGAGCCTTTTGTGAACATCGGCTATCATATGTGATATGTGTTACACAAACCTGATTTTCGGTGAAATTATAATCCAGAGAGTATTCCAGCTTTCCATAAAACTCGGCCTCCTTCGCCTCTCCCTCTTCCTCTTCTTTAGCCTCCTCCTAAAGCACAGGGGTTTTTTTTTACACATAATGTCAATACACATACACACACACACACACACACACACGCACAAACGCGAAGAAAACAATCTCAAAATTTGACCGTGTATGAAATGCTTTCCAACTTTTCCGTATTCAAAGTATAGTCTCGTTGCGTGAGTAATGTATATTCTAACGTGCGAGAGCAAATCGGAATTCGCAACGAGGAGGCTCTGCTTTTTCTCAGTTTTCCACTCCTCCTTTTATGCTCTCTCCTTTTCGTCTTCGCCGTCGAGGCTTTCTCTCACCTCCGCACCCTCTCCCTCGCCCTCCTTTTTCCTTCTCCTCCGTCCACCTTTTCTCTCTCGGACTTTCTTGGCTTTCTTTTTCCCTCCTAAACACTTTTTATAGATACAGAAGGCGAAGCAGCCGACCAGGATAAGAACCACCACCACAATGGCCCCAATACCCCACATAGGCACTGAGAGAGAGAGAGAGAGAGAGAGAGAGAGAGAGAGAGAGAGAAAGAAAGAGAGAGAGACAGAAAGAGAGAAGGAATGAGATGAGCTGAAAGTCATTGTATAATAATATGACCATAAATAGAGTGGCTACCCTTATTATTTTTGTTATCTTTGATTAATCCGTGTGCAGATAATGAGATTCTGACTACACAGAGGAGACAGAGAGAAGGTGGAATAACTTAATAAACGGGTGGAGACAGATGAAAATGTGAGCTTGAGGTTAAGAGACACATTTATGGATGGATGGATGGATGGATGGATGAATGGATGGATGGATGGATGGATGGACGGATGGGGGGGCAGATAGATGAATAGATGGCTGGATAGACAGATAGTTGATGAATGGAGGTTAACGGATTGCGTCAGTTAACAGAGACAAATGAGAAACAGATGGAGATGGGTCACTTACTTCTGATTTTGTGGTCTGATATGATGGATGGAATGGATGGAAATGTGATGAAAACAAAAAGGAAAAATAAATAAGATGATGAAAACAAAGGGGTTGTGTGTAGACAAAAGGCAAGAACTGCTTGTCATAACTGTGTACTTTGAGTTGTAAAGTTTGAGTAGTTAAACATCTGCAGTATTTAAGTCTGTAGTACTGTTTACTGTTTGTCCGCTATGAAGACCTTTTATGTATCATCAGTATCAGATGTTTATGTTTTTGTTCAGTGCTATTGGATGGTTGTTCTCATCGTTAGACTTCACTGTGTGTGATCTGTTGATTGGCCGGTGGAGTGTGTGTGGTCTGTTGATTGGCCGGTGGAGTGTGTGTGATCTGTTGATTGGCCGGTGGAGCGTGTGTGGTCTGTTGCCTGTGGACATGTGGAACTCACTTGGTAAACGGCCCAACTCATTGAAAAACTTGTTCTTCATATTCAGGAAGTTGTGGGCGTGGTGAGGAGGTAAAGGGGGCGGGGCAGGAGCGGGGGCGGGCTCAGCCTCACCCTCGGGCTCGGCCGCCCTCCGCTCCCTAGGTTGCAAGCTGGCCAATCGCATCGCAGCTCCTCAGCTATGCAAGGAAACCATGGGATGAAAAATAAAATCAAGAAAAAGAAAGACATGTTATAGATTCATCACATTCTTGGAT
>NC_044510.1:5862816-5912816 GCF_902362185.1 Chanos chanos
TTTTAGTGACCTTGCCCCAATTTTGCTCATATTTAAACTTTGAACCAACAGTCAGGCATTTTATGGACAAGTTCCAATTAACCCTGCCAGAGGGACATGAAAGTATGCTATAAACTTTCTATGATGGGCCTAACAGTAGATGTTACAGAAGGAGACCAATTGTGCATGTGTTCCAACTATGAAATATTGAACCTGCTTGGGGTATTTCAAAATTAGTATGCTTCCAAGTACAGTGTGTACTGTTAATATTTTGCCATGTTTGTTGATAATTGAAAAAGTTGCACTTGAACATTTTATGTACTAACTCACGAGACCATTACATAGATACACAAGAGGCACAAATCCAGCACAAAATATTTATTTCTTCAGATTTGAGTTAAAACAGTCAGAACAGCTTTCAAGGCAGATTAACAGAACAGTGCAAAAGCTCCATTGCTGCTGACACCAACGAGAACATCTTCCACAAGATCACGTCTTTACGCTGAACACTGAATTTAAGAACATTGTTATGATTTCAAGCACTGGTCATCGCTAAAGCCAAGATTGTGCACGCCGAGAATGAATGCAGGACAAGACACAGTGAAATAAATGTGGTTTTGTAGGCCACTGCCAAAGCCTGGGACTAGATTTAACTCTTCCCTCCCAGGGTGTGCTTGTCAAACAAGTACTCGGCCATGCGGTTGTTGGCCGCATCCATCTTTCTGAGGTTGGTAATGTAGTCTCCCAGCTTCTTAATGGCCTCCACCTGCTCGTTCAGGTAGTGGGTCTCAAGGAAGTCACAGAGCTGCGGGAGAGACAGATGGGAGATGTTAAAAAACAGAAGAAAACCCATCTAAAAGAGGAACTGGCAAGGTCAAATATCAGATGACTGTAGAATGACTGTCAGAATGACCTCTGGGCATGTATTTCTACACAGTAGCAGTCATATCCTCTTAAGGAAATACATTCATTACTGTTTCTTCCTTGACACATGCCAACGAGCAGTAAAACAAGGTTGGAGTGTGTGCGCATGCTCATCCCCACCCGCCCAGCAGTGGAAAATACTGGCACAATAGTGTTCCCTGTACGTGTGCGCGGGTGTTTGATTTAAAAAAAAAAAAAAAGACTTACATGGGGGTCGCCCTTCTCAGAGGCGATCTTATGCAGGTCCAGGAGAGCTTGGTTAACGTTCTTCTCAAGTTCCAGGGCGCAAATCATTGCTTCCAGGCCATTGCCCCACTCATCGCGGTCGGGTTTCTGCAGAAATAATTTTTTTTCCTTTCTCAGCAAATGGTCCAAGCGGTTCTTAGATAATATTTCCCTTTACTATTACGAGGCCAGCCGTTTTATAGAGAATCACAGTTCGGGGACTTACCTTGATGTCCTGAAGGAAAATGCGGCCGCCCCTCTTGTTCTGGAACGCCAGCAGCTTCTCAGCGTGCTCGCGCTCCTCATGACTGTTCTCCTTGAAAAAATGGGCGAAACCAGGGAGGGCTACGTCGTCACGATCAAAGAAGAAAGCCTGTAAGAAAGGGAGGAGGAAAGTATATTAGATGAAGAATAAGATAACAATTTGTAATTCATTCCCCCCCCCCATGTACTGCTTCAGGTTGTAAATTAATAACCAAAACATATTGATTGTTGACTCCGCGGCTAGGAGGCTACCCACAAGCAACTGCGTGTACGCAACACTGGTTTGTTTACTAAAATCACCTCTTGAAGAGGTTAAAGTCGCAAGTCTAACGTTCACGTACAAAGTGATAGGGGAATATAATATATTCACATTGACAAATAAATTAACAAATGCGCTTAGTTTGTTCTTAAGGCTCCGCAAGTAATTTGCTTATTACGGTGCCAAGGACACGCCGGTCTGACTTCTGATCTGTGAAAATACTCAAATCAAAGATTTCTTACCATCGAGGTGTAAGTGTATGAAGCAAAGAGCTCCATGTTGACCATCCTGTTAATGGCGGCCTCGCAGTCGCGGTGGTAATTCTGACGAATTTGGGACTCCATTTCGGCGGATTTTTTCGTCTTTTCTTATCAAAAGTACCGTACAAAAATATAATCTAAGTAAGTTAAATTAAAGCGGAATGTTAAGCCGTAAGGGACGAGAGAAGAAGTTCCGTTCAAGCACTGTTGAAGCAAGAACTCCTCGATGAATCTTCCCAAAGCTGTGAGAATCTAGCGTCTGTGTCTCTTATTTATCCCCAACAAACAGCATACGTCAGTGAAAAATAACGAGATAGTAAACAGCCAATCAAATACTGCAATTTAAGAAAATAGGCGGGCGACTTAAAGGTACTGGCCAACGACATGCTTAGACAAGGAAGTGTTGAGAATCGACCCCCCCCCCCCCAGAAAATACTAGACTGTAGTAATGTAACGTATATAATTATAAAACAGCAGAATTCTTGACCGGAATAAAAGATGTGAACAAGCAGTTACATTTTTATGTGCAATTAATGCAATGTCTTATGTGTCGTCCCTGTATTTTCAAAGCAGAGCGACCTTTTAACTTAACGACGCAGCTAAAGAACTACATGAACTGACCTTTACGTGCGGCTACAGATATCCTACTAATGATAAATTAATACATTTGTATACAAAAAATTCACAGTTTTGTGAACACTCGTGAAAAGGTTGGGTCCACAGTTGCACACTCGGACAGTGCCCGAGTCATAAGAAAAATAACACCACACTAAAAATTTCGTACACATTCACTGCAATTTCACATCATAGGGGACATATACTAATTTTTAGTACATTTATTCAGTGTAGAAACGTTAATCACTAAAATTTACTAAATGAATTAATGAGAAGGCATCGCCGCCATAACGTAGTACAAGAACAATGAACTCATTTCAGGCCGCGAAACTCATGTGACCGCGGTTAGGGGCTCCCTACAGCCGAGAGACGATTACTCAACACCTGGACTATGTCCCAAGGACACCTCAATAAAGATGGGCTTCGTTATTCCAAATAAGCCCACGTGTTCTGTCTGAAAGTCGAACTTTTATCTTGCTTTTGTGAAGAAGTAATGGAAATTTTACTTTCTGATACCTTTATCTAATCTAATTCTCTTGAAACGTTATAGCTAATAGCCTACTTTCTTATACCTAATTAGTGTTTCACTTTATATTGTGTTTAATGCATTTATTATTGCAGCCATCTGTACGTTACATAATGGCTGTAGGTACAACAGTTAGTCTAATTGTAAGTATTTAAAAAAAAGTCAAGAAACCATGATTTTAAGAATTGAAGGTTGTATGATTTTGTTTCAGAAGTTAAATAACCTGTGTGAATATTGATTTCATAAGACAAAACACACACACACCCAGTAGCCATTATCTTCGTTTGACTGTGTTTAAATATATACACTGTCAGTCAGATGGCAAACAATGTGATAGAGCCTTTGTTTCAGTTTCTAACATTTCTATCATACCAAAGTTCTTCCTCAACTGAAAAACTGCCTGTCATTCCGTCTCTCAGTCTCAGATTCTGATATGTTTATGTATGAATGAGAGAAGTACGCAAATGGCACCTGCACAGCTAAATGATTCGACTGTATCGTTAAAACCATTATACACTTGTGGGATAATGACTTTTAAACCTTATTTTCAGATAAGTTGTAATAAACATGATAAATATACGGTCAGTTTTGAAACTGATTTGATGGAATAAGTATTTTAGTCAGACATGTCATTAACCTTTGTGAGAGAGACATACTGGCGACTTTTTTCCCCCAATGATATTAGCTTTTTCAAACAGCGTTTTTGACAAAGTTCACTTTGGCTAATTATTAAAATGCTATCTTACTGATTTAGCTGAAATCAAACCTTTATTCAGTCCTCGCCATTGTATTATTTATTTACAGCTATAGGCTACATTTTTTCGTGAAAAACTACTGAATGAGTAAACTAATGAATGAAAGAAAATAACTGTTAATTATTAAATGTCATGTGTTTGTAGGGTTGCTGGTAAAGAGTTTTGACTAAGACGTTGCAGATACATATTGTTAAAATAGTTTCCCAAATTCAGTGTTGCTTCAGTTTGAAAGCTTTTTAATGTAAAGCTTTTATGTGTATGTGTGAATGTATGTATGTAGCCTATGTATGTATGTATGTATGTACCTTTTTTTAACTGTCATTCATTTGTTCTCTTTCGTTTTAAAGAGACAAATAATGAAATCACACACATGACTGCATAGTGATATTATCGCATTCTTTTTGTAAAAGAGTTATGACTCAACATTTTGCTAACTCTAACTAGTCACTGTACTGGTATGAACCCACATTGCTGTTTGGGTCACAAGACCTAAAATTGTGCTGTGTCACTCTGAGTCAGCATTTCAGCTTTCTTGCGTTCGTGGAGGGGGCGGGGGGTGTAACCATAACAACGACTCACCGTGTCCGCTTGTTTTGTCTGTCTGTGAACGCTCCAGGAGGAAATGAAAGGCAGAAGTGAGCTAATCATCATGTGTTATTCTGCAACGTAAACTGCACGTTGCATCAGAAGGAGAAAAAAGGAAAACAGGAGAAATTAAGCGGCTTGGAGTGAATTTTTTTTTAATATTAAAAAATTTGTTGAATGGCACCCAGGCTCAGTGACTGGTTTATCTCCGTGCCTTCTCCCAGAAATAACCAACCGACAATCTTGCGCGATATTTTAACCTTTACTATTCGTTATGTTCACATTACATCACTTAACATAAAGCCTCCCGTTACCCGAGCATTACAACTGACTGACAGGAATAAACGACATAGGCTCAGCGTTCTACGGCCCATTCTAATCTTTACCATCGTTTGCCCTCGGTATTAAATTGTGCCTTGTCATCTAATTCTTATCCAAACCCGGGTTAATGAGGTAGGTTGTGGTGGAAATGTGTGGATAGTTCTCGGAATGTGTCAGGCATGAAATTGACACCCATTCATGTTTTCTTGGAAGTCTGTCCAGTCCGTGCAGGACTGTGCTACTATCCCATATAACTTAAATAACTTTTCCATCTCCAGTGTCCAGCCAGGTAACTGTGACAATGCGTTTTCGGGCCACGAGTGGTAGGCCTGAGTTTTAACCAACACCATTTTAGTCAACAAAGAGCCAATCAATACCTCCGTTTTTTCCCCCAGAACTATTTTGTTGACATTCTAGCCGTTAATATTTGACTATACGTCTGACATCATCATTTTATACATTGTCATACTTGACCCTTGTACACGTTTGAGAATGTCATCTTGCAATATTTCAGTCATCTTGTTTACCAAGCTGTTATACCTCTGCTTCGGCTGATACTGTCGTTTAGAGACATTATTGTTTTTCCATTTTCCTAACTGTTTTTCCAGTTTTAGCACAGTGCTGGGTTACCTTCGCTATCATAAAGGTTTACTAAATTCTGCTCAAACGTAGCTCAACCTGTAATTCTAACTCACATGCCGGAGAACCTCCGTCCCTGTCTCTCCTACATATCGGCTTTGTGCATTTCTCAATCACATTCTGAACACCTGCCACCCTTTTGCTTTTTCTCATCAATATTTTTTCTGAGCAAATTATTTTTTTGGTCAGCTAGAACCAATGTTGTTGTCACATTACATTATCACTTGCGAACACATCTGTATGTACCTGTGTATGAACACATGTATGTATCTGTGAACATTTATGTTTATGTATGTGTTTCAAGAAAGAGGTGCTGTGAAAATTATTTTTGTGCGCTGTGATTTTTGTGTGCTCTGTTAACAGCAAACTGTTGCAACAGGCCTACGCCTTTTCTGCATGATATTGTGAAAATGGTTGTTGACGTAAAACTTCCATATCCTGACAATGGCCCCACTAAGATGAGGAACATTCCCAACAACTGTATTAATCTAAGTAAATACATTCAAATTCTCTCTCTCTCTCACACACACACACACACACACACACACACACACTTTAAGGTTAACAATTACTTTATTTCTGGACTTCAATGCAATTAAGCACTCCATCTTTACACATTGAGACTTTAAGTACATGTTTCATGTTTGGTCAGGCTCAGAACTTGTTACCATCGGTATAACACACCCGTAACTGAGACTCAGTGTTACAGTATATTTGGGTACAGTATTAGTTTGAACTTTACTCTCAAACATCCTTTATTATGTGAATGAAAGCAGAGGGCAGGGTGTGTAACTGTTTGATTAAAAGGGCTTGTTTTAACATGTCTGGGAATGTTAAAAAAAAAACAGACGTATGAGTGTCTGGTACAATAGAAGAATTTGAGTTATACCATATTAAAACAAAAACCTTTGTGTGTTGGAGAACACCATGGACATAACCAGCAACAGAGAAAGAGACCACAGAAAATAAAAGGTTCTTTCAACTTCATCCTCTTTCGCCGTTCATTTTTGACCTCAAAAAAGCAGACACATTCTTGGGCCGCATGTTTCAGACTCAACTTGGTTATTTCAATTCCTCTTTAACTTCTCTCTCTTTCCTTATTAAGTGCATTGTGAAATACTTCTTTTTTTCAGCCTCTGCAAAGACCTGAGCTTGATTAACCTCCTTCATCCTTCCAAAACTATTTAATTTATTGATTATCATCAATATTTCAATATTTGTTAAATTCATTCTTCTCTCGTTCTCTCTCTCGTTCTCTCTCTCTCTCTCTCTCACTCTCTCTCTCTCAGATTTAAGCAGTGGGAATCCAAAGACTCTTCCACACTACAGCCTCTCTCCAAATTTCTTCGAGAAGTGAGGGATGAGTCCAGTCTCTTCCTCCTCCTTGCTTTTCCTCCTCTTCCTCACTGTGTAGCCACAGACGCTTCAGAGGGCTACAGCAGGAGTGCTGGAGGAACTGACATCCCTGAGAAAGAGAAAGAGAGAAAAGGAAGAAAGAAAAGGGGGTGGGTCAGTTAGGAACAGATGACTTTGCATCTTTTCAAGGTCAAAAGTCCACCAAGTTGCAAAACAGGGCCCATGATAACCTCCTATGAGAATGAGGGTCGTATGTATAAATGTGACTGTTTTTACTTTAGTTTGTCCCAGAGGTCAGTGTTTTCTAGAATGTTCCTGTTTCAAGAAAGCCTTAAAACGCATTCTTAAAAAAAACTCTCATCAACTTCCATGAATAGCTAAAATCTAGTGGACAGACATCGTAGTGTCCGTGGAAAGTGGGCATTGACTCATATCTCATCACAGCAGACCGAGTCAATGTTATCCAAAAATTCAAGTTTGGTTTAAACCATTCTTTGGTTTGTGTTTTTTAAAACTAAATTTACTTACTCTCAGTTTACTTCTACACAAGATAACATGACTACATAAAAGAGTCACGTTGTAAAACGATACTCCAGTGTTTCTCACATGACTCACTCATGGTTGGTGTCCTTTAGATGTCGTCTCCTCAGAACTCGTTCTATTACGAATGTGTGAGCTTTTCACTCAACCTTGGGACACATCAAACTTATGTGGTGGTAAAAGTAACTCCAGGGCAGGAACTCAGGATACACTCAGTCTGGAACCTTTTTGTGAGTTCCAATAAAGATCAAGAGGAAACTGAAGTTGCACTAAATTTAGCCAGATAAATAAATATTGTCCAAAAAGAGGCAGAAGTCTCTCTTTCACACCAGGTTTACTGTGAAACTAGCAGTTTCACTGAAGTTCATTCATTCAGTATCACTGAAATAACCCACATCTCATTGTCCACATTCACACTAAGTTCAAGTTCAAGTTCAAGTCTATTTGTATAGCGTTTTTCTACAATCACAATTGTCTCAAAGCAGCTTCACAGCGATCGGTGCCTAAACCCCCAGTGAGTGAGCCCAAGGCGACAGTGACAAGGAAAAACTCCCTAAGTCTGTTTACTAGTTCTTTAATGATAAAAACGGTTTAATGAACCTTTCTCAATATTTGTGAGACCCAGATAAAAGATTGGGGAAATAGCTAAAGGCTGTCTATGTTTCCCTGATAACAAAGAAACAGCAAAATGCAAAATAACAGTTTTGAATTACAGTATAAGAATTCTGGGTCAGAATAATGAGAGTAAGATGAAGTTTATGATATAGTTGTACATCCCCAAATGTACTATTGTTCAAGAAATCATATATCATATATGTATTTGCTGACTGGTTTATTAGCAGCTGTAATATTTCATGCCAGTTGCCACCACCCTTTATGTAAACTCAGTCATGAGCTAGTCATAGCTAGTGTCTCTGTAGTACAGTTATCAGTTGATGCAGTTGTTGTAGCTGTCTTATGACTGGCCAGATACTGGTGGGGACGATTATGCTGTCATACATGCCATTGTGATGTCACAATTACTGGGTCTCATGAGAGTTCCATTAGTACTAATCTGTATACAACCATTTAAAACTAATTCACAGATCAGCAGCTTAGTGTGAGTAGGGTCAGAGAGAAAGAGAGACACTCACTTCTTTACTGCCCCAGTACCATATAGCCTGTATGACGCTGTGATTGGCTAACGCATGGGTAAGCTGATCTCTGCCCCCTGTGATGACGCTGACCACGCCTGCTGGGAGATCAGAGTCCACAAGCACCTGAGATGGGACAGAGGAGAGAAACAGTAGGTCACTGAGTGTCATCTGATTCAAAAGAAGAAAACACAAACATTCACATGACTGGTAAGGGTAATATAGTGCAGCTAAAAGTCAGCGAGGAGAACTTTGCTCTGTTGTCTCCACAGAGATCACAAGGTCCTTAATCTGCACTGAATCAAAATAACTAACTTACAGACCCACACACTCACACTACACATGGGCTGTCAGATGCCTACACAGAGGAATGGGCAAAAAACACACACACACACACACCTGGATGAACTCCAGTGATGGAAGAGGGTATTTTTCACTGGGTACCATGACTACAGCATTGCCCACGGCAACAGCTGCTCCAAGCAGGGAAACCAAGGAGAGGATGGGTTTTCGGTCAGGTAAGATCACACCCACCACCCCTATGGCCTCTGGGATGGACAGGGCAGAGCCAGATTGGGGGAGGAGCTAGGGAGAGGAACACATCATCCAGTATATGTGAGACTATAAATTATGAATAGATGAATTTAGCTACACAGATAAACAAATCTCAGTTTGGAATCAATAAAATAATACATGAATTTATTTAAAAGTAACTAACAACAATATTAGGAAAAAAAAGTCCAATATGATAAATTGCAAAAAGTTCAATAGGTCTCACCTGGACTCCACCCCTCTCTTTATCACACCAAGCCGCCAAATCGTAGAGCCTGAAGACGCTAAGCTCCACCTCCTTGCTAGCTTCTTCCAGTGAGAGGCCAGTTTGCTTGTGGATTGATGTAGCTATGTCCCGCCCCCTCTTCTCTAGATTGTTAGCCAGGGAGTAGAGTGACTGAGCGCGCGCAGATGGGCTTTTCTTCATCCAGCTAGAAACAAGAGCAAAGAAACAAGATTTAAATACAGAAAATAAAAACCGAAAAAATGGATTAACTGAAGTGCTCACTAGTATATACATCCACTGAAGGAGAGAAAGATATTTCAATCCCTCTTTAATGTGGAGTAACAACAACCCAGTAATCTGGGCGAATGCAACAGGGAGAGAGGATTGTCCACACTATTTACACTTGAAAAAAAATTATTTTGTAAAATACTTGGATTTTCCAAAACTGTTACAGAGAAACACGAAGTAAAACATGTTGCGGAAATTGAGTGTTAGAGACGTGTGTATGGCTGAATGAGTCAAACACATTCTCACTTCCGCTTATCCCGGAGGGATAAACACAGAGGAGTCAGTCATTTGGACCGTTCCAGGCTCTTTAAGGGAAAGACAGCAGGATCTCACCCTGGCTGGACCTTGGCGGCTGCCTCCACGGCGTTACGGACGTCCTTCCTCCCTCCGTCTGGGCAGTAAGCCAGAACAGCGCCCCCTGGGCCCGAAACTGACTTAGTGCAGCCAGAGTCAGCCTTCTTCTGCTGACCACCGACAAACTGCTGGTAAGAGCGAGGGATACTGAAAGAAAAAGAGTGAGTAAAAGACAGACAGACAGAATGAGGAAAGAGAGCGTGAGAGAGAGAGAGAGAGAGAGAGAGAGAGAGAAAGAGAGAGAGTTGCTTGCTGGACAGCATTTCAAAACAACCCTGACCTCTAGTGGGCATGGATTGGTAACAGAATAACTAGAGACATCCAAACAGGCTTTCTAGGACACACACACACACATACCTGGATGGGTCAGCTCCCTCTGGAATTGAAGCCCTGGATTCCGCACTTCCAAAAGAGCTGTAGTCCACAGAACTGGGCGTGGACCGAGGAAGTGGTGGCGACTGGGTGGGACGCAAGAACTGATACAGACCCTGCAAAACCGCCCCCCCAACAACCAATCAGATATTCAGGAAAGTGTGTGGAACCAACAAGAATTCGATTGTTACTGGCTAAGTGGCAACCATTAAAATGAGCAGCCAATCAGAAGGAAGTGTTTACCTCTCTACCTCCGTCAGTGCTGGTCCCACTCTCTTTTCGTCCAGAGAGAGGAAGCGAGGGATCCGCGATGGAGTGAGAGTTCACCCATACAGAGCCCACAGACAGACTAGAGCGAGAAAAAAAGAGAGAAAGAAAAGAGAGAGAAAATGAGAGAGTTTTAGAAGACATGCAAGAACTGAGGCAGACAGGGGATCAGAAAGACAAATGAACAGGTAGAACTGTTTGCTTACCTCTTAGCACATTCCAGTGCCAGGGTTAGATCTTCTGTCCAGATTGAGGCGGCCTGACCGTGTGGACTGTGGTTACCTGGCAACAGACCACCACCACATTGACTCTGACCACAGCTCTCATAACCATGACAACCAAAACAGGTACATCACAAACTACAGCACACGACTCTGAATTTTTTATCTCGTACTATCCAGTATTTCATTAGAATAAAAGCATCTTAAGGCAACTTTTGAAGAATGTCTTCATGCTTTCTGTGTTTTTTTGCCAAACGACAGGTCACGCCTGAAATCAGAGAGTAACTTCGTCATGGCTAAAGGAACGACTGAAATTTTTATTTTTTATTTTTTTAAATAAAATTTTTATTTATACAATAACACAGCATACTCTTCACATCCCTTTGCACAGGGTTGAGTTTTTTGTTTGATGATCAGTTGTCAGAATATTTGTCTGAGGTATTTGAATGAGCCCCCCCCCATACCGAGTGTGACTCCCTCTGCGTTGCTCCTGAAGGAGAGGAGAGGAAGGACGGGTCCAGGCGGAGGGGAGACAACACAAGCACAGGAGGGAGCAACTCCACATAACACTGTGGGTGGATACGCAGACCCTGAGGGAGGTGGAGTACAGGACTGGATCAACTGAAATGCAAAGAGAGAGCAGACACACAGACACACACACACACACAGACACACACACACACACACACACACACACAGACAGACACACACACACACACACACGCAGACACACACACACACACACGCAGACACACACACAGACACACACACAGACACACACACACAGACACACACACACACAGAGTAAGCATTAGGAAACTTGTATAAAAATAAACACTGAGAGGCATGTAATAAATCTAATGGACGTTGGCTTCATATCTGGGTGTGATGTGTGAAGGTGTCTTGACTTGAGTCGACTTACTGTCGCCCCCTGCTGCTGAGCCTCTTGCACTGCAGCGTCCACCACAGCCCTGTCTGAATTAGCCAACAGGGGAACACTCTTCATCCCTGTCATTCTCAACCTCAGCCGGGCAACAACACTGTCCCAAACTGACTCCTGCACACACAACACCCACCGCCACTGAGAGAGAGAGAGAAAGAAAGAAAGAGAGAGAGAGAGAGAGAGAGAGAGAGAGAAAGAGAGTGAGTAAAACATGTTACATCAAAACAGCTTACACTTTGCAACTGCATTTATTTAGCAGATACAGTTATCAAGAGTGACTTACATTGCTGAGTTGAAAAGAACTACTAATAGGTTCCCCTATAGAATATAACCTTTCCATGACATTTTATCAGTAATTTGGGGAGATTTAATGTAAGCACTACAGTAGTTTGGGTTAGTCAGAGTTCAGGTATAATGTGAAAATGAGTTTTCTGTTTCTGGCAGAATATAGGAAGGGGCTCTCTCATTGCCACATAAGTAGGTATATTATGAACAGTGGACAGAAAGGGACACAACATATCAAGGACTTTATTTCTCCCATATTTATCCTCACTGGCTGACATCTTACCTCTCTCTTCTTTTTGAATGCTGTCTCAATCACTCCATCCACAGCACTGTCAATGTCAGCAGACTCAAAGATAATGAGAGGACACACAGAGCTGAGGGAGAGAGAGTAAGAGACAGGTACCCCCCAGCCAGCTGTCTGCTTAGCCAACATCTCTCCATCCTGACACAGAGAGAGAGAGAGGGAAGGAGAGGGAGAGGGAGAGAGACAGAGAGGGACTTATCAGAGACATCACCCTGTCATCAGCAAACTCTTATCTAGTCTCTCCTCACATATGTATGAAATAAACCTTTGGTCAAATGCTCTTCTCACTTTCTAGATTAAAAACCACACACACACACACCCCTACCTGTTTGTTGCCACTGTAGGTCAGATAGTTCACTTGAGAATTTTGTGCCACTTGAGCTCCCAATGACATATCACTGCCCGTCAAGACGCTGAGCACTCCAGAAGGAAGTCCCGCCTCCACAAACAGCTGGGCCAGTAGCAGACTTGGAAGGGCTGTTGCCACGCCAGGGATTACAGTAACAGCATTGCCTAGGATACAGAAATAGGTCAGTGGCCAAAGTCTGGTTGCTCTTCATGGCATTCTAATCGCCCATACTTTGGTAGGAAATTGACAACAGGACGCCGGGCACCACAGAGCTACTTCATATTGACACAAAGTTTGTGTGGGGGGTAGAGAAACTCACCCATAGCTAAAGCTGGTATAGCCTTCAGCCAGAGAGAGTACAGAGAACAGTCATCAGAGCCAACGACTGCAACCACACCTATGAGACAGAGTAACATGAAAATTATATAACTGGTCGACAACACATGCTCACACGCCAGTTCTCTCTCTCTCTATCATACACACGCACCTCGTGGGGTCCAGTCAGGCATAGACGTGTCTCGTATCTGAGCCCAACCAGCGTAGTACTGGGCCAGTCTGACCAGTGTGGCAGGAGAGGTGGGAGACTGGGAGAGCTCACACAGCTCTGACACACATTGGCTGTGTTTCTGCAGTACGCTCGCCAACCTAACACACACACACACACACACACACAAACACACACACACACCATAGTCAATGCAACTGCTTTGTGTTAAAGGACAAAGAGATACAACTTCAACCATTCAGAACTTAAAAACATTTGCCTTGGCTCTTTTCAACTAATGTCATATTTTCTATAACAAAGTTTTTACATAGCAGTGCAATGCACACATACTAACCACTGCATAGAGGCCACTTTCCAAAATGAACTCTTTCAAAAAAAACATATGCCAACAAAGCAAAGTTTCACTGTCATGAGCTGTTCAGTTATTTCCATAGTTCTGCAGTGTTTGGTACCTCAGAAAGACCTTGGCTCTCTGGTAACAGCTCAGGTCATTCCAGGCCTTGTAAGCACTGGTCGCAGAGGACATGGAGGCAGAAATGTCATCCTCTGTCGCACAGACTGTGGTACACACACTTCCACCTGCAGAGAGAGAGAGAGAGAGAAAAAAAGACAGAGACATAATTAGATATAAGTGAGGAATGAAAGGAGACTATTCACAGATACATTAAAAAACAGATTAGATCGGTTTTTCCTGATTCATTTATTTCTTGTGCTCCTGGAAGCCTACGGCACAACCCGTTTTTATCTCCCTGCTCTAACACACCAACTCATCTCAGTAGCTGCCTGACCAGCCAGTGATTAGTTAAGGCAGGTGTGTCAGAGCTAAGACCTAAACCTTGGATACACAGAAGCAAAACCCGGGAAACACTGAAGTAGATGATAAAAAGAGTGAAAGGATGAGACTGACAGGATAAGAAATAAGCGTAAATGGAAAGTGAGTGATGAAAGACAGACAGAGAGAAAGAAGGAGAGAGAGAAATCTGATCGACGTATCTTAGTTTTTCTCACCCGTCGCATCGGTCACAGTGCGTGACTGCCTGCCCGTTGGGCTAACAAACTTCCCATCGATGAAGAGCCCTAAAGAACGAGAGTGCTGGTCCAGCCAAGACTGAAACAGAGGACAATTTCCAAAAAAAAAAAAGAAAGAAAAGAAAAGAGAACAGTAGGAGGCTAGTCAGACTCTTGCAACAAACAATGAATTGACACTGCATTTTCAGTTTGTTCAAATATCTTTTAAATCAACGGCATTACAGTTTTTATCTTTTAACTGAGAAAGCATTAAGGCAATAGCTGTTTTTTCTTTCTTGGCTCCACATATTTTTGCTTCTGCTCAACCCATAACTGTCATACCACTAACGTTTCTGATTTAACTGATCAGGTCATTTAGTCTTTTGATTAAGTGAGTCAGTTGCATCATAAATGAACTGGCTAAACTGCTGTGGCCTGGAAGGTTTGATGGAATGGAATGAGTTACAAAGTTACTCTGAGTTACTCTGCGTTACAAAATTCATGTCATAAGGACATTTGGAAAAAGACTTCCAACATTATCTTCAAAGATATATTTAAGAGAGGGTGATTACTGTTCAACGGTTCCTCTGCAGGACAATTCTTAAAGGAATATGCATAAACAATATGTACACATATTAACGGATGAACAGGGTTGAAATAAAGTCCTGATTGGCCGCCATAGACACACCTCTTCAGATTATCCAATTCACTCGGACTCTAAACTCCGTGACAATCACAGTGAATCTTTAACCAACGTTTAGGTCTTTGGCACGAAAATTGTGACACTGTCTTGCTAAATTCTCAGACCTTTATGCTCATCGGACTCACACTTCCACGTTTGCGGAGAACGGCTACGGGCCAGCGCGGTTTTGTTCTGTGCTTGATGACTCTAATAACTTTATCTAAGAATTTTAGCTTCATTTACTGTCACATGTCTTCCTTGTGAGTTTACGTTGATGTAATACAAATCACGTGCAAACCATACACTAACTAGACAGAATATGCCCAATTGGTTTAAAGTTGTCCATTCTGATTGCTAGTTGATTGCACTTTAAATATCACCTACCGAGACATTTTGTGAGTTGCTGGTTTTGTTATCTTAACAAGAAAAGGTGAAAACCTTACCTGTGCAGTGCTGGAGGAAGAACTAGATGGTCCGTACTCCATAGATTGAAATATATCGTGAACGGTCTTCGTGGTACTCCCTGCCATAACATGCACCTATATTTACAGCATCAAATTATTTTCACATACAGTTTGATGCAGACAGCTAATTTCCAGTATTTAAATCGAAGGTGATTCGTTCTAGAATTGCTTCACGTGAAAAACAAGACAAGGGCTACCCCTTCCTTCGAAATACTACACTGGAGGAGGACACGAAATAACCACAGTAATATTAAACTAAAGGAAAAAAACTCGCTTTTGTGATTTTCTTACGTAAAATTAGTCGTTTGGGAAGTTCGCAAAAAATGCAACGTGCTGCTTTGAAGAGCTTCTCCGCATTCACTCGTATTACTCCGCCCAAAAGACTGTCACTGACTTCTTTACTGTACGTGAACCAATAAACGCAATTCAAGTGGGATCGAAGCCTATGCATACACTTGTTTTCGCACGGATGAGTATCAGAGATGGACAGATGTTCCCTTGTAGAAATCTCTAACAATTCAGGTTCTGAAACTGCGAAAGAACAATTCGGCTAATTCGTACTGTGTGTGTGTGTGTGGGGGGGGGCGTTTTGTTTTGTTTTTTTACTTTTTATTTTGCGAAAACTGACTCGTAAAGAAGTTAGATTAAAATCTTAACTCAAAAATCTTTTTAGCTCGGTATATTCATGAAAGCTAACGCTGCGCAATAATAACGCAAAAGCCGTTAACGCTATATTTATTGAAAGGGGCGTCTGCGTGCGAAGAAGGGCCAATGACCATAGAGATTCTAAAAGCTAACAAGTCAATCGGCCACTGCCACTGCAGACTGAGTAAGAGGACACAAAGTTCTCGTATATATTCGGAACACAGAAAATACCATTGTGTTTAACTGATAAGTAGTGTTCGTATCCGTCGCGCTTCTTTTTTAAAAATGTCGATTGTTCTCAGTTTTTGAGTGATTATAGAGGTACCTCATAAGCTTTTGACAGACAGGAGACGTGGCAGAGAAAAAACAGACAAGGATAACCAAAAAAAAAAACCGTAGTGAAGTTGTCAAACTTTCTGTATTGCAATGGAAAGTGATGGGACACCAGGTAAGTCATCATGTACGTTTGTGTATCCTGTAAAGATGTTTTTGTCGTTGTTTGTTTTACTTTATGTACATCTATCTGAACATACTTTTTGTGTTCTAATTCTTTATGTGCCTGCAGAAGACCAGATTGGTGAAGCGGTCTTGATTGAGTAAGTTTCACTTTCACTTTAGTTTATTTACCATTTTTGAGTCCATTCATACAGGTTGAATCTTTTGTCTAAAGTATTTTCTATAACTGCCGTTGCATTTTAACATTTATACTTCATTACTTCATGTTTTGTGAGATGGGGTGTGGTTGTATCGACAGAGGATCCTAATGAAAGGAGTTTCCATGTCTCCCAAGCTGGTGTTTCTTTCTCTTTTGTTTTATAGCACTACACATTAGACCTTGTACCTTGTTAGTACAATAGAAAGTAAAAATAATTACAAAATGACATTCAGGTTAGATGACCTAATTTGATCTACATCCATCCATCCATCCACATATCCATCTATCTATCTGTCTGTCTATCTATTTCAAGAAAAGGGCTCTTGTTAATAATTCTACATTTTTCCACTGTTCTCTCTGTCTCAAAGGGTGGTGCGGGGGGAGGTGGAGGAGGTGACAGAACAGCAGCATACTGCTCCTGTGCTCCTCCCTAAGCCTCGGAGCCTGAAGAACATGCAGGACCAGAAACTGGTACATGAACTGGGACAAACAATAAGGATCATCGGGGACAAACTGGATCAGAACACAGAATTTAATGCGTTAGTCTTTTCTCTTAGCACTTCATCCACTTTTGGGTTCCACTTAAAGGCAAACTAAACACACTTTCACCCTGCGCCATGAGTCGTTTTGCAGTTAACTTAAATACTCAAGCATGAATGTGAGTACTACACAGGAAGAAAAACACAATGGAGCCAGTTCCAGCTTTACTTTGGCGTACAGTGACATTAATGTACAATGGCTGTTCCCTGTTTGTGTCAGATGTTTGTTTTAAATGCTTGTGTCTATTTCTGTCACTTCTCAGCATGATTGATGGATTGGGGCGTGTGGCAGACAAAAAGAGTTTCTCGAAGCTGGTGCAGGAAGTCTTCAGAGATGATCAGATTAACTGGGGAAGGATTGTTGTCCTATTCTATTCAGTGGGGAAACTAGCCGCCATGGTACCCATTTCAGTTTCCCCTTTGATTTGTACTCTCTGCTTTGCGTTTCCCTGAGTCATCAGAGGGGAGAAAAAATAAAACTTCTCTCAGCTGTCTGCTCCCTGACTCACAGACACTTCCAGATATTCTAAACTCTGTAGGTTGAGTTGGACACCATACTATAGTCTGTCTGAGGGAAGATGTAAAAGTTGTTTTGTTTTGTTTTCTCGTTTTGTTAGATGGCGCGGGATAACTTCCCAATGATAGACGGTATCATCAGTTTAACCATGGATTTCTTCAGGAGAAAACTGTTGGACTGGATACGCAATGTGGGAGGATGGGTAAGAAGCAACACACACAAACACACATATTGTGACAGACATTATTCTGTTTCCATTATCGTAAGCCATATTGCTAACATGTATGCATGAATACCATCCATGTTAAAAAGTAATCTTTCTTTCACTTTCTTTCTTTGACATTTCCTTTCTCTGTCCTCTTACGCACAGATAACATGCATCTCAGAAGTGACCCAGTTTTCACTGGAACATCTCTCAATGTCATCCTTCAACTCCATCTGCCGTTTTTCTGGCATTATTGGTATTTTCATCACTGGGGTCCTCGTTGGCACCTTTATTACGTGGAGACTGAACAAAAACAGCTGAGAGAGAGAAAGAGAGGGAGGAGAGAGGATCGAAGGACAGTAATGAGTTTCCGTTTCAAAAATGCTTCTAGAATCTATGGGTGGGTTTCATCTGTACTGTAGCTTCCTTCACCTGGTTTACGCCTGATTTCAACTTTCTGGACCTTTTTTGTTTACATTAGATATGAAGCTTACTAATTGCTCTTTTATCTCATTGCTAATATATTTACACTAAACCATTCTGGATGCCAAATGTCCGTACTAATGTCCATAATACTGACA
This sequence comes from Chanos chanos, assembly GCF_902362185.1. Lineage (NCBI taxonomy): Eukaryota > Metazoa > Chordata > Actinopteri > Gonorynchiformes > Chanidae > Chanos > Chanos chanos. The sequence goes on from NC_044510.1 coordinate 5,881,160, forward strand.
GATGGTACTCTTGTGAAGGGTTAACTGTGCCTTAATGCAAGCGGGGGGGGGGGGGCATAACCCTAGCTTTGCTGACTTTAATGTTAGCAAATCTATGCTTTAAGAAGGACATTAAAGACAGTGTATAACAATCTACCTTCATTTTTCATTATGCAGCTCCGTTTATTTCATTAGTATAATAATCTATTTATAATCCATTAATGTTTTTCTGTGGTTCCAGTTAATCAGAATCCATGTTTCTGCTTTCCTCGTGACGTATGCAGCTGTCAGATACTTCAAATTTAGTTGCAAACTTGTACCTTTGCCGTCTGAATCACTGAGACGTCCAACGGCATGCAGATCAGATCCACCCAATATAATACTGGCCAGTTTGTTAGAGGCCCAGTGTTCTTATTACTGGACGGGAAGTGATAAGCACAACCACTTTGCACAGAACAAGCAAATCAGATGAAGAAATAGACCTGTAGGATCTTTATGTATATATATGTATGTATGTATATATATATATATATATATATATGACTGTTGCACTGCCTTTGCTATCCTGTTTTAAAATAAAGTTATATTTTTAGATAAATTCTGCACTGATTATACTCCATGCATTAGGTGCATACAAAGACATATCCTTGATTATGGTTACTCTTCAATATGTGTAAGAATCATCTTTGTAATTTACCTCATCTGTAAGTAAGGTTGTTAGCATTCTTAAGTGCCTTGTTGCCAAAAATTCATAACGACTGTTTTATCAATAAACCTGTCAGAGACAAAGAAAATAAAGTGGCAGTTTGTCGTTGTAACGTACATAAATGATAATTATGTTTTAATCACAGGGAGGAAAATCCATTCAGGGATTAAGATTAGCACTCCTGCAAACCTGCAGTGTTTTGTACATGGTAATATAGGATCTTAACATAGTGACTGACTTGAATGACAATCTGTTGGCTTTGATCAGTGATTTTCCTCATAACAAACTAATTTCAAATTGAAACATTCTGTTATGTTTTTTTTTCACGGCTGAGTTGCAAGCATTTGAAGATTATTGGTGCATTCAGGTCTATTCTATTCTATTGTTTGAATGTGAATGTTTTGAAAATCTCTCCAGTTTATATATCGTGGTGGTGGACCTGTAAGAGTCATTCCACCAGTAAACTTTTGCATTCTTTTTTAAAGTTATGCCAATTGTACTGATGTTTTTCCTGTTTCCTAAGAGATTATATACTTATGATGCAACTTGCCAAATAAACCTGTATTTGGAAAAAGTTGGAACAATGTTTGCTTTTATCCATCTATCGTATATAACATGTCTTGCATTTTAAGAAAAATAACGGGTATGATTCCTTAAAAAGTAAAAACAACAACAAAAAATGACATTCATTTAATTACATACCCAAGGTTATATTTGAAAGGTGGCCAAAATAAACGGTTAATGTGGTTTGTACCCTGAGTCTTAGAATATTAGGATGCACACAAAATTCAGATTGGCTCTCATTGAGTGTTGGATATAATGATGTAAGTTACATAAGAGAATTGAAGTATCTGCCTATATTAGGACTACTTCACCATACCTATTTTGTTTAAAAATGGATGACCTTCAAAATAAGATGACCTTGAAAAGAATCCATATTCATAATAAAATGGTTCTTCTAGTACACAGACATAGCTTACCAGTATTAGATACTGGTTGTCTCTGACAATTCAGGTGTTGAAGTTGCTTCAGTTCTCCCGTAACTTCTTCTTGATGACTCTTACTTTGAGCTGGGTCAAACATCTGGATTTGTTTTTGTTTCTTACACATAATGAGTAATTGCCTTTTCTCAGCAGTATGTACTAGATACTTTTCAAAAATGACAAATAACTCTTATAACACTGTTGTTACTATATTTTTTGTTGTAAAGATTCTTTTTGTTCTTGGTCTTTGTGTATTCTAGCTGAAAACCATATGAGTATTTCATTTTGTTTGATTTATTTAAACTTTGTTATTGGATTTTTTTTTATCACTGAAGTTAGCTCATTTGAAGAATCCGTGTATTCTGGGTAGAATATTAACGTATAGGTAATTTCTTCCTGGTGTGTTAGTCCACCAAAATTTTCAAATTTTCTTCTTGTTGCTTACAGTTTGATACTCAATAAGTATGTCTACATCAGGAAAATAGCTTTACATGTTCTCTGAGAGAGCAGTTGGAAGATGCTGCTTTGTTCTGCTCCCTGCAAAAAAGAACAAAGCCAGTATCAACATCATCTTTAAGAAAACCCTGGGTTGGCAGGTTTGTTTGTTTCTTGCTCATTTCAAAATTCAGCGTCAATGGAACTAGGATCATAAATGCCACAATCATAAAACGTAGTTTTGAGTGCTTTGTGGGTAAAAAATACAAAAAAATACAAAAAAAAACAAAAACGAACCAATTAAAAATAAAAATGAAAAGCTTGAAGAGTCCTTTGAAGGGTTAAATGAGGACACAACCTCTCTCCTGATGCCAAATGGCTACTGAGGAGTTATTATAATTATTATTCTAATTATTCTAATTATTCTAATTATTATTATTATTATTATTATTGTTGTTGTTGTTGTTGTTGTCAGGTGGTAGCAGTAGTCGTATGTTGGGTACATGCATTGTGCAGTTCCTTAAATGTTTGTTCAAAGTTGTTCACAGTTCTGTCATAAAGTATGACTCACCTAATGAAAAGTGTCCTGAAGCTTAACAACAAGCTCACGACATACAACCTCCAGCCATTTTAGGTAGATGAACGAAGGAGAGACTTATTCAGAGAAAACAGGCACGCTGCTGGTTATGTTTGCATAAAACACATTTATACACTGAAGAGAAAATTTGCAGGGCTTAGTTTTGTGAAGAGATCACCATTCGAGGGGACAGGATATTTGGAGAAAACTGAATGAGGAGCTGAGGTAAATATGACCTGCACGAGGCCTGGAGAGGTAGTCTAAGCCTCATGAGGACAGGTCCAGGCAGAGGGGAGACAACACAAGCGCAGGAGGGAGAAACGCCACATAACAGTGTGGGTGGATACGCAGACCCACCCACAGGTGGCGTACAGGAGGGGATGAACTGAAATGCAAAGAGAGAGCACACTCACACACACAGAGTAAGCATTAAGAGACTGAGTATCGGTCACTGTTACACTGATAAGAGGTTGACGTTTTTGATGACGTATTTGCCCTATGACCTACTCACAGCAGGCTGGGCTGGTAGACTTAAATCAGTGAAAGGAGTGCTAGTGAAAGGAGAAACCTGGAAATGTTCTGGGTCTTATGTGTGGAGGTGTCCTGACTTAATTTGTCGCCCCCTGCTGTTGGGTTTCTTGCACTGCAGCATCCACCACAGCCCTGTTTGAATTAGCCAATAGTAGAACCCTCCTCATCCCTGTCATTCTCAACCTCAGCAACAACACTGTCCCAAACTGACTCCTGCACACACAGGACCCACCGCCACTGAGAGAGAGAGAGAGTAAAACATGTTACATCAAAACAGCTTTCACTTAACAACTGTATTTATTTAGAAGATACTGTTATCAAGAGTGACCTACATTGCTGAGTTGAAAAGAACTATTAATAGGTTCCCCTATAGAATATAACCTTTCCATGACATTTTACCAGTAATTTGGGGAAATTTAACGTAAGCACAACAGTAGTTTGGGTTAGTCAGAGTTCAGGTATAATGTGAAAATGAGTTTTCTGTTTCTGGCAGAATTATAGGAAGGGGCTCTGCCATTCTCACATCAGTAGGTATATTATTCCACTTGTATTGAACACTGGACAGAAAGGGACACAACATATCAAGGACTTTATTTCTCCCATATTTATCCTCATTGGCTGACATCTTACCTCTCTCTCCTCTTTTGAATGCTGTCTCAATCACTCCATCCACAGCACTTATGGTTCAAGTATTTCACTGGAACCACACTAGATTTTTAGAGTGTCACACAGCACATAAGAATGTTCGATGTGTAACTACACTAAGAGTGAAGCACAACACATGGTAAAGCTTACTGTAATCACACGATACAATACAACTTAATATAAAACACACAATTGCCCTTACGCCCCCCCCCCCCCCCCCAAACGCTGTCACGCACACATTTCTGAAATTTCCACTCGGTTTACAAGCATCCTACAATAACCGGAAAACAGAAATTCATTTCAGTCTATGCACTATTTGAATTCCGTTTCCCACATTGGTATGAATCCCGCTGCTTAGTGGCCCCATTCACACTTATCTCGACTTTAAAGTTATTAAACGTGTGAAGTTGTTAAATCCCAACCTGTCATTGCCACAACAAATCTTACCGTCAAAATATGCCGCATTATACATTTGTAGCACCAAAAGTAAAAATTTGCCGCCGTGGTTAAACATACCTCCAGCTTCTTTGCGCCACTGCACTGAAGGACCTCAGACAAGGGTATTTATTTATTGCTTGTCTACTTGCTCCCCTTAGATATGCCACCTACTACAACGTATTTATTAAAAGGGGCGTCTGCGTGTAAAGAACGGGCAATGACCTTATAGACTTCGTAAGCCGGTAAGTCAAGCGGTAACGCCTTTAGTAGATGCCGACTGAACAAGAGGACACGAGGTTCTTGGAGACGTTCAGGACACCGACAGTACATTTTCACTGCTTTTCTTTTTTAAAATGTCGATTATCCTCAGTTTTTGAGTGATTACTGAGGAACGTCATAAGCTTTCAAGAGAAAGAAGACGTGGAAGAGAAAAAAGCAGACAAGGATAACCAAAAAGAAAGCGAATTAGTTAAGGAAGTCGTCAAACTTTCTATATTGCAATGGAGAGTGATGGGACACCAGGTACGTCATGACGTACGTTTGTGGGCACTGTAAAGATTTTTTTAATCATTATTACATATACATATAATATCATACATATACCCAGTAGGTGATTTCTTATTTTTTAACAGGGGGGCTGGCCCAGTGGTCACTGACACTACTCTATAGAGTAGATAGGGGGCTGGCAGGTTAACAAGGGGGATGCATTTTGGTAATTTTGCTAACAAGGGGGATGGCATCCCCCCTCATCCCTCTACCAATCGCCTGCTGCATATACCTGAATATATTCTCTGTGTTCCAATTCTTTTATCTGTCTGCAGAAGACCAAATTGGAGAGGCTGTGTTGACTGAGTGAGTTTCACTTTTGCTTTAGTCTCATCGCCACTCAGTTTCATTATTTCATGTTTCGTGAGCTGAGGTGTGGCTGTATTGACGGAGGGTCCTAATTAAAAAAGTTTCCATGGTTCCCAAGCTAAGAGTGTTTTATGTCAAAATATTCGGTGTTTTCTTTCTCTTTTGTTTCAGAGCAAATTAGACCTTGTGTCTACAAATTAGACCTTGTGTCTTGTTAGTACAGTAGGAAGTAAAAGTAATTAACAAAATGAAATTCATGTTAAATTACCTATCTGTCTTTTTATTTATTTAGCCTTATCTCAAGAACACAAAAGGGAACAAAAAAGGAAAAAAAAACACATAACGGGCCATACTTCTTCTTGTTAGTAACTCTAAGTTCTTCCTCTTTTCTCCCGTCTCAAAGCGTGGTGCGGGGGAAGGTGGAGGAGGTGACAGAACAGCAGCATGCTGCCCCTGTGCTCCTCCCTGATTCTCAGAGCCCGAGGAACACGCAGGACCAGAAACTGGTCCATCAACTGGGACAAACAATAATGATCATCGGGGACAAACTGGATCAGGACACAGAATTTAATGCGTTAGTCTTTTCTCTTAGCACTTCATCCACTTTTGGGTTCCACTTAAAGGCAAACTAAACATACTTTCACCTTGCCCTATGAGTTGTTTTGAAATGAACTTAAATACTCAAGCATGAATGTGAGTACCACACAGGAAGAAAAAAACAGCGGAGCCAGTTCCAGCTTTACTTTGGCGTACAGTGACATTAATGTACAATGGCAGTTCCCTGTTTGTGTCAGATGTTGGTTTTTAATGCCTGTGTCTATTTCTGTCACTTCTCAGCATGATTGATGGATTGGGGCGTGTGGCAGACAAAAAGAGTTTCACGAAGCTGGTGCAGGAAGTCTTCAGAGATGATCAGATTAACTGGGGAAGGATTGTTGTCCTGTTCTATTCAGTGGGGAAACTAGCCGCCATGGTACCCATTTCAGTTTCCCCTTTGATGTGTGCTCTGTGTTTTACATTTCCCAGAGTCATCAGAGGGGAGAAAAAATAAAACTTCTCTCAGCTGTCTGCTCCCTGACTCACAGACACTTCCAGATATTCTAAACTCTGTAGGTTGAGTTGGACACCATACTATAGTATGTCTGAAGGAAGATGTAAAAGTTGTTTTGTTTTGTTTTCTCGTTTTGTTAGATGGCGCGGGATAACTTCCCAATGATAGACGGTATCATCAGTTTAACCATGGATTTCTTCAGGAGAAAACTGTTGGACTGGATACGCAATGTGGGAGGATGGGTAAGAGGCAACACGCACAAACACACATTCATACAGTGACAGACATTATTCTGTTTCCATTATCGTAAGCCATATTGCTAACATGTATGCATGAATACCATCCATGTTAAAAAGTAATCTTTCTTTCACTTTCTTTCTTTGACATTTCCTTTCTCTGTCCTCTTACGCACAGATAACATGCATCTCAGAAGTGACCCAGTTTTCACTGGAACGTTTCTCAATGTCATCCTTCAACTCCATCTGCCGTTTTTCTGGCGTTATTGGTATTTTCATCACTGGGGTCCTCGTTGGTGCCTTCATTGTGTGGAGATTGAACAAAAACAGCTGAGAGAGAGAAAGAGAGGGAGGAGAGAGGATTGAAGGACAGTAATGAGTTTCCGTTTCAAAAATGCTTCTAGAATCTATGGGTGGGTTTCATCTGTACTGTAGCTTCCTTCACCTGGTTTACGCCTGATTTCAACTTTCCGGACATTTTCTGTTTACATTAGATATGAAGCTTACTAACTGCTCTTTTATCTCATTTCTAATATATTTACAACAAACCATTCTGGATGCCAAATGTCCGTACTAATATCCATAATACTGACTGATGGTACTCTTGTGAAGGGTTAACTGTGCCTTAGCTTAAGACGGCATCATTTTAATGCTTATCTGTAACTGGATTTGGGGATGCGCAAGGCATAACCGTAGTTTTGCTGACGTTATTGTTTGATTATTGAGGAAACATAAGACAATGAATGACAGTGTACCTTTATTTCCCGTGCAGCTCCTTTAATTAGTATAACAATCTAATGTTTAATGTACTAATGTTTTCCTGTGGTTCCAAGTGATCAGACATCATGTTTCTGTTGTCCCCGTGAGGTACGCAGCTGTCAGACACCTCACATACTTTCAGTGCTTTTGATGGAGTTGCAGTCTTGTACCATTGCCATCTGCATCACGGAGGCATCCACCAGTGTGCAAATCAAGTCCACCCAATGCAATGTAATACTGTCCGGTTTGTGAGAACCACAATGTTTCTACCTCTTTGCACAAAACAAGCAAATAAGATAAAGCAGTAGACCTGTAGGAACCTTTTTATATGACTGTTGCATTGCCTTAAAGTTATATTTTTAGATAAAATTCGCACTGATTGTATTGCACAGATAAGATGTATACTTGATTATGGTTACTCTTCAATATGTGTAAGAATCATCTTTGTAACTTACCTCATCTGTAAGTAAGGTTGTTAGCATTCTTAAGTGCCTAGTTGCCAAAAATTCATAACGACTGCCTTATCTATAAACCTGTCAGAGACAAAGAAAATAAAGTGGCAGTTTATCGTTGTAACGTACAGAAATGATAATTATGTTTTAATCACAGGGAGGAAAATCCATTCAGGTACTGAGAATAGCACTCCTGCAAACCTGCAGTGGTTCTGTACATGGTAATATAGGATCTTATTATAGTGACTTGAATGACAATCTGTTGGTTTTGTTCAGTGATTTTACTCATAGCAAACTAATTTAAAATTGAAAGCATTGCTGTCATGCATTTTTTTCATGGCTGAGTTGCAAGCATTTGAAGATTGCATTCAGATTTGTTCTATTCTACCTTTAGAATGTGAATATTTTGAAAGTCTCTCCAGTTTATATATAACGGTGATAGTGGACCTGTGTAAGTAATTCCACTGGTATACTTTTGCATTCTTTTTTAAAGTTATGTAATTTTTTCTGATGTTTTATCCTGTTTCCTAAAGATTATATACTACGATGCAACTTGCCAAATAAACCTGTATTTGGAAAAAAGTGGGAATAATGTTTGCTTTTATGAACGTGTCATATATAACATATTTACCATTTTTAGAAAAATAGCGGGTATGATTCCTTAAAAAGTAAAAGAAAAAAAGAAAGAAAAAAGACATTTATTGAATGCAGGGATAGCTAAAAGGATATCCAGTTTATTCAGTTCATTTCATGGCCTATTAAACTAATGCAGCTATCTGTTAAGTTTACTAGTGCTATAGTGTACAGTGTGTCAACACTGCACTCAAATTCAGCGGAACCAGCACCTCTGCATGACCACACTCAGTGCTTCAGTAAACGTCATTTTCTACCCCACAGATCTGGTCCTGTGATTAGCAATGACATTACTACAACATATTGCAACAATCATCCATAATAACGTTATTCCTGTGTTTGCACATTGTTTTGAGAAGTGTAGAATATTAATAGAGTGTGCAAATTTGGTTGTGCATATATAATTTTTAAATCAGTAACCTGAAAGATTAACTACCAAGCTATCACCAACAGTGAGGCCCTTTTCTTGTTCTGCACTAAATTAAACATATTGTGTTCTTGCCTGTGTTCCTTTTGAATAATGACCATAAAGGCTCATTGACATGTCTTTAGGATTAAATCCCCTATCATTGTACTCTCTCCCCTGAGTGATGATGTCTCCTGTGTCTTTGAAAGCTTGGTCATATAAAATTCTGGAAATATATATGTCTGAAAACAGATCTCATTAATGTGTAAGTACACCACAATACACTCTAAATACGATACTATCCTAACGACTAGAGTTGCATAATTACATAGTCTGAAACCATACAGCAAATATGTCAAGTTCAGAATGACTAATTCTGACTAGTGATGAGAAAATCATAAATGAAGAGAGATGTGCGAGGAAATACACGTTTGGTGAGAAATAACACATCAAAAGTTATCTTTGAGTGGTGGCCAAAATAAATGGTCAATGTGGTTTGTACCCTGAGTCTTAGAATATTAGGATGCATACAAAATTCAGATTGGTTCTGATTGAGCGTTGGATATAATGAAGTAAGTTACATAAGAGAATTAAAGTATCTGCCTACTTCACCACACCTTGAAAAGAATCCAAATTCATACTAAGATGTTTCTTCTAGTACCCACAGATATAGCTTACAAAGTATAGATACTGGTCGTCTCTGACAGTTCAGGTGTTGAAGTTGTTTGAATTCTTCTGTGACGTCTTCCCCATGTCCAGCACTTTGATTTGTTTTCTTGTTTTGTCTATATATATATATATATATGTGTGTGTGTGTGTGTGTGTGTGTGTGTATTTTTTTATAGCGAGAGAGAGAGAGAGAGGGGGGGGGGGGGGGGTGATATAACTCTTACAACACTGAAGTTGTTACTAGTTGACTATATTTTTTGCTGTAAAGATTCTTTTTGTTTTGGGTCTTTGTGTGTTCCAGCTGGACTAAAATTATATGACTATTTCATTTTGTTTGATTTATTTAAACTGTGTTATTGGATTTGTTTGATCACTGAATGCTGAATGTAGCTTTAAGTTTTAATTTGTGAATTTGGGGTAGAATATTAATGTACAGGTATAGTTTTTTTGTTTGTGTGTTTGTTTTTTAACCAGTGTGCCATTCCAACAACATTTTCAAATATTTCTTCTTGTCTCTTCCATTTCAATATTCAATAAGTATGAAACACGTTGTTTTCAGTGCTTTGTGGGTAAGGAATTATACTGGGGGGTAAAATCAAAAACAACAACAGCAACAAAAAAATATCAACGCACGAAGAATCCTCTGAGGTATAATGAGGACACAACCTCTCTTTTGATGCTAAATGGCTACTGGGGTGTTATGATGATGATGATGATGATTGTTGTTGTTGTTGTTAGGTGGTGGCAGTAATTGTATGTTGCCAACATGCATTGCTTAATTACATTAGAGTTTGTTCAAAATTGTTAACGACTCTGTCGTAAAGTGTGACTAACCTGATGAAAAGTGTCGTGAAGATAATCAACAAGCTCGCGACATACGGCCTCCCGCCATTTTAGGTAGACGAACCAAGGCGAGACTTATTCAGAGAAAACAGGCACGTTGCTAGTTGTGTGTGAATAAAACACATTTATACAATTACACCGAAGAGGAAATTTGCAAGGTTTAGTTTTTAGCCTTGCGAAGAGATCACCATTCGAGGGGACAGGATATTTGGTGAAGATTGAATGAAGAGCTGAGGTAAATATGACCCGCACGAGGCCTAGAGGGGTTGTCTAAGCCCCGTAACTAGCACATCACGCAACGCCAAAAGAGTAATAATCTTTTATCTCGCTACCTTTGCTCCTGTCAGTTTACTAACTTTTTACTTTTAATTTGTAGTTTTTATAGCAATGGCAACACATTAAGGTGTTTTAGTCTTTCCGAAGACGTGCTTTCTTTTAAAGAGTCTAGTACATAATTTTATGCAGTTGCCGGACCGATTTGGCTTGCGTAGTTAGCTCGAGTAGACGCAGACGTACTCTTGAGGACGCAAGGGCTGCAGCTGCGTGACTTTCGAGCACACGTAAGACAAAGCACAGTCAGGATATCGAGACTCCAGCTGAATTTACCTGTATTTGAACGTGTTACCAGAGGTCAGAGACGCCGCGGCGTTTACATTGCAGGTATAAGCTAGTGGCAATTATTTGTTTGATGCGGCATCATATTATAATTTGAGCTAGCTATATTAGCAGTTGTGAGTTGACTTGAACTAACCATTAACCACTTTCATTTGTAGCTCGCTTTTTGAACGCTAAAGAGCACCTCCGGTATAGCCTTAAGTAGACACAGTTCGTTAAGTTGGGGGGTGTGTGTGTGTGGTGTCTTCGTTTTGTCCTGGTTGTGAAAATGAAATGCCTTTCGAGAAATGTAAACGACTTCTGAATCTCAGTTAAACAGTACTGCTTCTTTGTTTCAGGTGAAAGATGACCCAGTTTCTTCCCCCTAACCTGCTGGCTCTCTTTGCCCCGCGGGACCCTATACCATTCCTGCCACAGTTAGAAAAACTCCCGCATGAAAAACATCACAACCAGCCCTACACTGGCATAGCTCCCTACATCCGACACTTTGAGGTACAACCACACAGTATCTAGTGTTTTTTTTTTTTTTTCTTGAAGCGTGCATTAAAATATAAAGTAGCCATTGTGTGTGCCTTGGTACTGCTAGTTTAGTGGAGTTCTCTTGCAGCCATTTGTTAATGGTGTGTTAATGGTTTTGCCATTCATAGGATCCCAGAGATGCCCCTCCACCCACCAGAGCCGAGACTCGGGAAGAGAGGTTGGAAAGGAAGGTGAGGGAATGAACCAGTTCCTGTAAAGGGTGTGGGAGTGAGGATGTACAGGTTACTTATGTGGAGTGTGTGTGACTGAAAAGGTGTTTGTGGCAGTACTGATGCAATGCCTCACTGTTTTTTTTTTTTTTTTTTTTAAATCTCAGAGACGAGAAAAGATGGAGAGGAGGCAGACAGTGGTCGAAGCTGAGCTGAAACTCTGTGAGTGTGTTGACTCTGATGGCATCAAAGTCTTCTGCTGTAAAACTTAGTTTGTGACTTTGCAGAACAGGAATGTTGACTTGTCAGCAGACCTGTCTTTGAGACCGTATTTATGTCCACATGTGTTCTGTACACAGGGGACCCTCATAATGACCCCAATGCCCAAGGAGATGCTTTCAAGACCTTGTTTGTGGCTCGAATTGTAAGTGTTATCGACTGAAAAGCTGAAAAGTGTTACTGATTGAAACGTCAGATTGTATGTCTTAAATGTTTGGCCTTGTACCATGCTGCTTTGTTAACCTTTTCTTTTTATTATTTCAATGTAGAATTATGATACTACAGAGTCCAAGCTTCGGCGTGAGTTTGAGGTTTATGGTCCAATCAAACGCGTAAGTTTCGAGTGCTAATGCTAACGCTAATTCAGAAATTAATGTTTCTATTGGCTGACGCATGTCTCATTCCATCTCATGTTCATCTTTCTGTTTTCCTCTACCCCTTTAGATCTACATCGTATACAACAAAAGGACTGGGAAGCCGCGTGGTTATGCCTTCATCGAGTATGAGCACGAGAGAGACATGCACTGTGAGTAGCCAAGAAATCTCAGACCTTATTAATGGTGATCTGTGACTCCCTTTTTAGGGCTGTGTAACACTCAAGAGGTGTGATGTCATAAAGCATGATTACATCACAGATAATTAGAATGTTTAGGCTGACTGAGTCTTGGAGTAGGCTTTGTAAATATCGGGGGGCTGAAAGTTCAAAGCCACATAAGAACAAATAAGTGAGAATCATCTTTTATCTCTTTGCCATCCCAGCTGCAGTTCAATCATTCTGCAGACGCACTTCTAGATTAACTCTGTAGGACTGAGTGACACAGAAAGGTGTGGCCACTTGTATCAAATATGAATTTAAGTACTGGTTAATTTTTTACAAAGAAAAAAAGTTAATGAAATGACTGGAAAATGAATCCCAGAAAATCCACGCCTATTCGTTTCTTAGGCAACGTGAAAGTATGTTCTTTCTCGTCTAGTATGTCAGAGGTTCGGTGTCTTTGTGTGTACGAGTGTGTTTGTGTGTGTGTGGCTGATTCACCGTAAACTCTTCCATGTCTGTTTTTGTGTATGGAGTATTTCTGTCCTCTGTGTGTGTGTGTGTGTGTGCGCACGCATATGTGTATATTTTATCAGGTGTGAGTGTTGAAGTCCAACACACCTGCCGATCAGTAATGGATCTCAGCTGATTTCTTTGCGGGGCAGGGTTGATGCTCTCTGAGTCGTCCTTTAGGCTGCATGTAGATTCCAAATTTATGATGAGTCTTGCCACTCTATGGCATCTCTAACATTTAGGCAGTAGGCCATGTACGAGAGAGTGTGACTTTGTGTCCGGAGCAGGAAACGGTAAGCATAAGGCCAAAAAACTCTTGTTTGTGACAAAGGTTAACAGTCACCTTGTGTCACCACACCCGTTCGTGATTGCTAACCAAACCGTAGCTAATTAATGAAGGCGTTGTTTTATTTCATTTATTTGTCTTAGTTCAGCTGAGGCTGGAATGAGTGAGAAAGAAAGAAGAAAAAAAAGGCCTATTCAGTGTATTAACTGTGTGTTGTTCTCATTGCTACTGCAGCCGCCTATCTCTGATGGCTATTGGCCAGAGCTGGCTTGCAGATCATGGTGATGGGTTTTGATACATCTACACCCTACTACCACAGCTCAGTATATGGTTGGTATGATGGGTTTGTATGATGGGTAAGATTTCTTTACACCCTCATCTACTGCTAGGGGAGAAACAAGGACTAGGTTCAGTGTCCAAAACATTTTTTTTTTCACCTTTCCTCTTTCAATTGAGTGAGTGCTTCTTGTCTCTTTTTTTTTTCTCTTGTGTTAGAGAAATGGAAACTGAAATGTTTTGGCCATTGAATGTCCCCCAGTGTCAGGGTCTAGCGAAGGTCCAGGTGCCCACCATTAGCCTCTTCTATTAAAGCCACCAAACGTTGAGAAGGAATCTGCTTTTATACTCTGTTAGATTTAGACTTTTTGTTGTTGTTGTTAAATCAAAGCATGAAAAGACATCCAGCCTTCTGTTGGTCGGCCAGATGGTTGCAGTCGCCTCTCATACATATGGAGGTGCTCAAACACATTAAGACTCATAAATTATTCAGACGGATTAGAGCAAGAGTATTTTTCCACATTTCAGACAAACAAACAAACAAAAAAAAAGCTTAAAAAAAAAGAGTAACTGGTGTATAGTGGGTGACGTCAGTGGTGGTCGATGCTCACCAGAGGCACTCAGGCATATTTCGCCACAGCTAGTGGACTCCCCTTTGTCGTGCATCTGTGTTTGTTAAAATTCTGTCTGCTCTGTGAGTCAATCCCCCAGCGGGCAGTGGCTGTCGCAGTAGTGTTTGATTATGGGTTAAACCTAGTGGAAAAGATAGTCAGATGAATTCAGTGTTAAAGCTTTTGGGTAAATGCCTCACTGTAGGCACTATACGTCGACTCCTACGACGTTCTGAACAGTAGCATTTCAAAATTCTCCGCGACTCTGTACGTCTAAATCTTCCAGAGTATTTCTTCCTTAATTTGCACTAACACACATTGTGATGGCTTTAATGGAGTAGGCTAATTGGGGAGATTGCCCTTAACAGACTAAAACCAGTAAAAGGAACCTACACACACTTGCACATAGAGTTAGGCACAGATGGAGTCAGAAGATTTTCATATAGTTGGGCACAGATGGAGTCAGGGAAGATCTTTCAGCAGTTCCTTATAGACCTGTCACATGCCCTAAAACACACAGGAGATAAATGGCTGATCCTTGTTCAGCAGACAGCATTCTCAGAGTTCCTGTCAATATCCTGATCCTTGTTCAGTGGATTCAGGCCTCTCCTTTCCATAACTCTTGCTCATTAAGACATTCTGAGGGATATGAGGGATTTAGAGGTCTGCTTAGATGGCTTCATTTTTTTTAACCAAACTACAATGGGGGGGGGGGCACAAATTAGTTAAATTAGTTTGAATCACTGTCAGTGTGCTATTCAGACCATTTAAATTCAGTGTCTATTATTTAGCACAAGTGGTTTAGCATCAAATATTTCCTTTAAATAACATTTTTACTTATGTCTTGAGTTTTAATAAAGCCCTTGCATTGCATTGGAAGATGAAGGGTTTTTTATTGGTTGTTGAGGGTTTTAGGTAAGGCCCTCTAATTGGTTAAAAAAAAGAGAGGGTTAATGGTAAGGCCCTCTGATTGGCTAGGATTATTAGGGGTTTTGGTAAGGCCCTGTGATTGGATGGAGAAGTTAGGGAGGATTAAACCTTGAGGGTTGCTGGTAAGGCCCTCCTATTGGGTACATTCTCTACACACTTCCAGCGGATCTTCATCCTCTGCAGTACAAGCTAGCAAGATGGATCGCTGTCTTCTATTAGCAGTCTTCTATTAGCAGTTAAATTTTACCCAGTTGTTCTGACTTACTTTTTTGAAAAAGAAGAAAAAAAAGTACAGGGGTGTCGGGTAAGGCCCTCTGATTGGTTAGCATATTGAGGGTTGCTGGTAAGGCCCTCTGATTGGTTAGGATATTGAGGGTTGCTGGTAAGGCCCTCTGATTGGTTAGCATATTGAGGGTTGCTGGTAAGGCCCTCTGACTGGTTAGGACGTTGAGGGTTGCTGGTAAGGCCCTCTGATTGGACAGAATTGATACTCTTCATTCTCTGGGGTGCAGATCATTGTAGCTAGTTTAATTTTACCCAATTGTTCTGTCTCTTTTGGGGAGAAAAAAAGAATACAGGGATGTTGGGTAAGCCCTTCTGATTGGTTAGGTTTTTGAGGGTTATGGGTGAGGCCCTCGGATCAGCTAGGTCACTGAGGGTTATGGGTAAGGCCCTCTGGTTAGGTTAGTGAGGGCTATGGGTAAGGCCCTCTGATTGGTCAGGTTAGTGAGGGTTATGGGTAAGGCCCTCTGATTTCTTAGCTTGAGGGTTATGGGTAAGGCCCTCTTATTGGTTAGGTTAGTGAGGGTTATGGGTAAGGCCCTCTTATTGGTTAGGTTAGTGAGGGTTAAGGGTAAGGCCCTCTGATTGGTTAGGTTAGTGAGGGTTGTGGGTAAGGCCCTCTTTGGATAGAATACGTTTCCTTGTAAAGCGATTGGATGTTCATCCTGGAAAGTTCAGTACCAGAGTAGCAAGATGGATCACTCCTGAAGTTCCTCAGTGTAAAGAAAAGGATCGCCTGATCTCTTGATCCTGGTTCAGTTATGTACTGTGTGTCAACGTGTGGCATCTTTGTATGTGCACTGCCTGTGGAAAAACACCAGTTTTGGTTGGCAGCAGCTGGAGGCACCATGCTACATTACGAGATGGTTCCGGCAGTTTACATTACCCAAGTGTTGTGGTAAGATAGTGCATCAGGTGACGTGGTAAGATACAAGAAATAAAGGATTGCTATTTAAACATTAACCGTGAAGATGCCATTTATGACTATTCACCAGGAAGCTACACACACACCTCAGGCTTATGTAAGGACTCTGGTTTAATGTATTGTACCTAATTGAGATTAGGCACATTAAAGTGTTTGTAGTGCAGTGTATTGGAGATAATACAGTAAATCTGAGAAACAAACTTTGCTTTGACGTGTGTTTTTTTTTTGTCTTTTGTTCATGTGTGATTTTGTGAACGCGAGGATGTTTCGCTAAGGCTAATTGCTTAAGGGGGTGTGTGAGTGTGTGTGTGAGAGAGAATCTGTTTTCTTATGTCAATTTAAAAGTATGCATAACAAATAATCTTGAAGTTAAATTTGCTGAAATTGTCTTTTGCACTTTGAAACAGTGCTTTAAATAATCAGTGCAGATAGTGAGTAGGCAAAGTTCAAATGGGCACTGATGCACCATGTCATAAGATTTGCATCTGCACTACATATGTAATATGTATATTGTAGAGAGGCAGAGATTTTTGGTGAGTGAAAATGGTATGGCAGCCAGACTTAATAGTATTTGGAGAACTCATTTAAAAAAGGATTAGAGATTTGTCTCTTTCCACAGCACAGTGTGAGTGTCCACCTAATAGAAACATTTTGCCCTCTGAAATAGTTTCTAGGCAGTTTTAACAGTTTGAGAACATTCTGAAATTAGTCGTTTCTTTTAAGAAGACAAATTTTGAAGAACAGCGAGGAATAGGGGAAAAATCTACCGTCTTGACAGCGTTTCACATTCAGTCCTACAGTTCCCACAATGCCCCACTAGAGGCTCATCCAGCCACTCTTATTAGACAGTCCCTCCAATGCATCATGGACAGTTGAGTCAAAATTCCGATTATCTTCAAGGTTGTATTGCACAACAAAGATTTTGATTAAAACATTGGAACTCGGCACCAAATGAGATGATATGTAAAAAAAATTTTTTTGACAAATTCTAACGGGTGAAACACTGCACCTCTTTGCAAGCTTTCCTAATGTAGGAAGGCATTCTGAGGTTTCATATTTACTTTATTTTTCTATGTACTTTTCTTACTTTGCAAAGATAATGTTTTTAAAATGTTGTATTGAGGGGGGAAAAAAAAGCCATGGGATTCCTATGTGTGAATGAAAAATCCCTCTTCACGTGGATGGATCCAGTGGGATTGTGAAAAGGGTTTTCCATTGGTTCCTCGTCAGCTGTTGTCTTTGTTCCACAGACCCACCTCTGGGCGACCATTTCTCCCTCTCGGCACGCCGAATTCTCTGGTCCAATATCCAGCTTTCAAATAAGTGAAACCTGTTAAACGCAATATTAAGTTGTGAAAAGGTGCTGAACATATGGAGATTGTGCTGCCAGACTGAATATTTGAACTGGTGGCCCTGCCCTTGACTCTATTCTTCTTCCGATAAATAACTAAAAGCATTTTTCAGCGTAAACATTCAAATTTCACATGGATTTTCACGTCATAGTGTGATATCTGTGAAAGTGAATAAGCTTTTGAAATTGCTAGTAGATGGTGTACATTTGTTGCATACCAAGTTCAGTCTCACTTTAAAAAAAAAACAAAAAAAAAACCTGGCAGTACATACGTATTGAGAAAAATGTTACGGAACACAGTTTTTTTTTTTTTCTCCCTGCAACTCTTTTCCTTATATGTCTGCAATAAGGTAAGAGTCTGCTTTTCAGATGCCTTAAATGTTTAAATACGCTGTATCCAAACAAAGGTATGTAGCTGGAGTACACCCTTACAGCGGCGTCATGACAACTCATGGGCTTTTTTTTGTTTTTCTCCTTCTGTTTTTCCTTTGTTTTCGATTCTGTCCCCCCCACCCCCCCCCCTCACTCTGTCCCTTCTATTCACTCCTCCTTTGTCCCCGGCCCCCCCCCCCCTTTATCTCTCATCCCCTCCCCCACCCAAACTCTTCAGCTGCGTATAAGCATGCAGACGGGAAGAAGATTGACGGGCGTAGAGTGCTTGTGGATGTGGAGAGGGGACGGACTGTGAAAGGATGGCACCCCCGCAGGCTAGGTAAAGATCTCTCTCTTTTTGTTTATAAACCCTTTGCTTTCCTTTACCTCAATCAGTTTTTGCTATAAATAAAACAAAACAGAGCTCATATTTTGCGTAAACTTACATACACTGTGAAGCTACAAACTGATCTGAGTAATAATTTATAAGCAAGGCAAGGGTTTTTTTAGCATCAAGAAATAGGTTTAGATTTGTTGGCAGTGATGAAGGTTTTAAAAGGAAGTTTCAGTTTGTATGTGCTGTTGGCTGATGTTAGTGGTCTGTCTGACTGGGATCTTTCTTGCTGATGCACAGGTGGTGGTCTGGGCGGTACCAGGAGGGGAGGGGCAGATGTCAACATTAAGCACTCCGGTAGAGATGACACCTCTCGTTATGATGATCGACCAATTGGAGGGTGAGTTTGGTGGAACTTTGTGTCTTTTTTTTTTTTTTTTTTAACCCCAGAGACAATAAAACACCTTGTTGGACCTCTTATACATCATGTGATATGAGAGTTAACTTTAAATCCTTTCGGACAGATTTTATGACGGAGCGTATTATGGTGTAAGGCAGCAGAGTTTGGTCTGAATGCTTGGAAATTCTTTGTCCATGAACATGTTATAACTAATAATCTTCCCCCTGTTTTTGTTTCTCTCTCTCTCTCTCTCTCTCTCTCTCTCTCTCTCTCTCTCTCTCTCTCTCAGTGACCGCGACCGTGATCGCGACCGGAGAGATCGCAGCCGTGAGCGCGATCGCGACAAGGAACGCGGCGAACGCCGACGTTCCCGGTCCAGAGAGAGACGCCGACGCACCCGATCTCGCGAGAGAGAGAGGGGAGCAGGGGACGAGGGCGTGGCCGCCAGCAGGCGGAGAGACAGGGAGAGGGAGCGCGGGGCGGGAGATAGCCGCAGTCGCGAGAGGAGCAGAGACAGGGATCGCGAGAGGAAGAGGAGGAGCAGGAGCAGGGACAGGAAGAGAGACAGAGAGAGGGGGAAGGGGGCGGACGCAGGAGAGGAGGGTGTGGGCGGGCTAGCCGACGGCATGATGGGAGAAGGGGGAGAGAGAGGGATGGATGACCCCAGCGGGGGAGAGCCAGGGCGGGGAGACGAGGGGGGACTGGACGGGGAGGAGCGAGGGAGAGACCGCGACAGGGACAGAGAGAGAGATCGGGATAGGAAGCGTAGCCATAGAGACAAAGACAGAGACAGGGACAGGGAGAGGAGGAGAGGCGACAGGGACAGAGACCGCGAGCACAAACGCGACAGGGGAGACCGCGGCGACCGCGGTGACCGCAGAGAGGACCGTCACTCCTCTCTCCTCCCGCCCTCCGGTGATCAGGAAGGCTTGGGTAACGGGGATGAAGAGCGGGTTGATCACGCCCCTCCCCGCTCCGAGGAAGGCTCTCAAGACGGGATGATGATGATGATGGATCAGGATTCCATGCAGTCGGGAGAAGATTACACATCCAACGAGAACGGATACAAAATGGAACCCCAGGCCGAGGAATACTGACAGGGCTGGGGTCAAGGGTTAAATGTGAGAGGTTAAGGCTCCTCAAAATGCCACAAAAATAGCATTTTTCTATTAAACCCCCCCCCCCCACCCCAGCCACCCCGTCCCTGCTCCCAAGTGTCTTCTTACGATGCACTGCTCCTTTGTGAGTCTGGGTGATAATGTGTCAACACAGTACTGATATTCCAAGCTCCTCTCATGTGGGCTGTGTCCCTTCAGCTGTCTGATTGGCCCTCTGATCAGAAAATAGGAATAAATGTGAATGTTTTGGGCTTTTTTTGTTTGTTTGTTTGGTTGGTTGTTTTTTGGGGGTTTTTTTAGCCTGCTAATGTTATAAATCCACTTGAAGAAATGCAGACCATTTTGATCCCAAGTCTTCTCGGTGGTTGTGTCTAAATTCAGATTCAACTCTTGAAAAAGAAAAAAAAAATCAGTCCAGCTATTCTGTGCTGTTCAGTGTTGCCATGGGCAACCAGGGGAAGTTTTGGGAACGAAATTAGAAGCATCACTCACTTACTCTAAATTATTTGTTGGTTAACATGTAGCCTTAATGCTATGTGTAGGAAAAAAAAAACAAAACAGTTAAGGCTTGTTCAGTGTTCATGACTTTTTGCTGATTGGTTGGTCTGTTGGAAACCTTTGGAAATCAGTTGACTTATGTAAGACAAATCAGGCTTTGTTAAAATTTGATTTCTTCTCCTCCATTGTTCCCGTGGCAGGCCAGAAGCCATGTTGTATCATGTAAGAGTTTTTGTTGGGTTGTCCCCCCCCCCACCCCCCCCCCCCCCCCTTTTTTTTTTTATTTGTGCTTTTGTGGACCACACAGGTCTGTGTCCTTAATATCTGACATCAAAGAAAGTAAATACAATGTTCTTTTCAAATGAAAGAAATGGATTACTGTAGGTTCACCAGTATTTGTTCTTGAAGGTTTTTTTTTTTTTTGTAATTATTTTTTGTTTAAACTGAAAACTTATGTGAACCACTCACCGTTTTGTGGCATCACTTGGTTCTGTTCAACATCTTCATTATCTTAAATAAATACTTTTTTTTTGTTTTTTACAGAAATGAACTTTGACGTTTTCCTTCCTTACACACATACATGTCTTTGTCCATACTTTACAAACGATAGCCCTTGAGTAATCAAAAGGCAGGACTCGAAAGTGAACTGAATGAATTGTCAAGCGAATCATTTCGATGCCTTGGTCTTACGTAGATCGTTGCGTAATTCAGTGAGAGCTTTTTCTGCGCGCACCCCTGATTATACAGACCACTTGGTCGTCATCTTGGCGATTTGGACAGAGAGGCGAGACCACCTATAGGGAATTTAACAAAAAGACATATCTTTGCAGCTCCAGCTCTTGACAGACGTTCCGGTAAGCCTGTTCAGCTGCGGAACCTCGGTTATCGGAGGCTGAAATCTTTAACGTTCCCCCAACTGATCTACACGGGCGAGGGAAAGAGCGTACATCCCTACCACCGCAGTGCAAGGCTAAGAGCTATCTAATGATGTCATCGTATTATCATACGGGGAAGGAGGCAGACATGGCCGCGATGACGGAACCACTGTGCTTAGAGAGAGGTAACTAATTTAGAAACTGATCTCAAAAATGTCGTAGACGAAAAACGCATTATCTACTCCACGTTTATATGTCATCTGAATAAAAGTGTGTGTAATCATTACAATTTTTTTTCAGAAATTACTTGTACGATACACTCAACCACCTTTCGGATTGGTTCATGTGTCTGCTAATCAGGCGGATTAGTGAACTCGAATGGCTAAGTCACGTAGTAGTCATTACATTGTATGAATGAATGAAGGCCAGATTGACATTTGACTAGATATCGGGATTTGTTGCGCGGTGAAGTCTTGCGCGTTCTTTACGCAGAGTTCCATTGCGTAGGAGAGCGAAACAAACGCAAATTCCTGTTTTGTCTGTCAAATACCTGCCGTCCATATCCATGATCTAGAGCTGTAATTGGATTGGTGAGACGAGCATGGTAATTTGTTCGCAGAATTTCTTATTTAGATAGTCGGCTCTTCCTGTGAGCTTGTGCATTTCTATCTGTTGCGTCAGTTGTCGCTCTACATCTTTGGAAGTATTAAGAAGATTTGTCCAACTGTAAATTCACTCCATTTGTGGGGAGAAAAATCTTGGTATCGACCTTATATCACTGCTAGATTTATTTCCTCGTATTTTCTTCTCCGTTTAACCGTCATCGCTACTTTTTCCCCCCTCCCTGTCTAAATCCATTTACATCTTTCGTCACATTAATATTCGAACATATGTATATACCTCTTCCCTTTAATTTTTTCTCTCTTTCTCTCAGATGTGTGCAGAGTGATAGAGTTGTTGGACAGGTTGCAGAGGAGTGGTGAACTGCCCCCTCCGAAACTCCAGGCTCTGCAGAGAGTCCTACAAAGCAAGTTCTGCGCTGCTATTAGAGAGGTACTAGAGCCCACCCTCCTAATCCATAGCCAGTTCATGTTTTAAAGATATATTATTACTAGTTTAGGATTATTGTCTGAGCCAATTTGAGATTTGCTGACGTTGCTTTTGTAAGATTCTAAAATGTAATTAAAATACTTTTGTGTTTTTCTCCTCTTAAAATTTGTCGTGATTTTTTTTTTTCTCCTTTAAGTTGTTGAATGCATCATAAATCTACTTCTGAGGTAAAAACATCAGCAACTGGTTATGAGACAATGGTTTGTGTTGGATAAGGGCACTGACTTTGTAACACTGCCTGTTATATGCCTGTATCCCTCACACTTACTGTTAAGATGCACCTCCTGGTAACTGTGAAGTTAAGACATAAAACCTTGGATAGTATAATCAGTATATGCCACTATGGAGGGAGCATCATTCCCAGCTCCTCTTGCTTACTCCACTGACCCTTTTCTATTGTGGGGTTTGGGTTTGGAGAGGCTTTCTATGTTCATCACTGACTACAATGGAAAAGGGTTATATATCTGTCTCTAATCAGTCTTTTAGCCCCCTTTTTCTGTTTCTTTGTTTTGTTTTGTTATTGTTTTTGTCTTTTTTTTTTTTTAAAACACTGATGAAAAATGACTAATGAAATGCACACGCTATTAACACACCGTCGGCACACTGACCAGGATAGCCCTCGAACGCTTTCACTTGGCTTTTCTTTACCCAACAAACTATTCTCATGCACATGTATCACGCACTGAGAGTGTAAACTTATGTTGATTGCTGTTCTAAATGCACATACACTTTCTCTCTCTCTCTCTCTGACAGGTATATGAGCAGCTCTATGAGACACTGGACATTGTGGGAGGACCAGAGGTCCGGGCTCAGGCCACCGCTAAGGTAACCACATCTGGGACAACGTGTCAGTCATATCACCCTGTGAGAGAGACAGAGAGCGGAGACTCTTATATTTCGAGATTGTGAATATGAATCAAAGAAAAAAAAAACTGTATATCGATTCCCACTTTCTCTCTGATCTTCGTCTTCTGCTTATTTAGTTTTAAATCAGCACCCCGTCAGTCTGTCAGTCTATTATTTCTACTTCCTCTCTCTGAATCTGTTTTTATCCCTCTAGCCATAGTCTAGTTCTCCCCCTCTGTGTGTACAGGACCTTCCCTATGTCTGACTCTCAGCTGTGTCAGCCTGGCACATGTCTTTCAGTATATTTCTTCTTGCTTGGCTCTCCTCAGTTTAGTTCAGTTCAGTTCAGACCAGGTAAAATCAGTGTAATGGTTCGGATAGAATGAATTCAGTACTTTGCAATGGGAGAATACAGTGTTTTATTTACTTAACTGTTTACAGTACATTATTGACAAAGCATTTCTAATGTGAAAAAAATCCATCTGATCTTAAATGACATAGTCATGAAGTTAATCAGGATAATTCAAACAAGATAGCGTTGAGCTGAATGACAATAAAAAGGATAACGTTAAAACTACGCAAAAGTTGAAAATAGCGATTTCAGCAACAATTCATTGTAGTGATGGAAGGTAATAATAAGAGTAAACAGTACTTTATTACAAGAGATAAAGTGAATAGAGACAGTAAATAAATAAATGACAAACTGATAGAATGTTTCTCTTTTTCTTTCTCGCTCTCTCTTTCTCTCTCTCTCTCTCTCTCTCTCTGTCTCTCCCTCTCTCTCTCTCCCTCTCTTTCTCTCTCCCTCTCTCTCTCTCTCTCTCTCTCTCTCTCTGTCTCTCCCTCTCTCTCTCTGTCTCTCCCTCTCTCTCTCTCTCTCTCTGTCTCTCCCTCTCTCTCTCTCTCTCTCCCTCTCTCTCTCTCTCTCTCTGTCTCTCCCTCTCTCTCTCTGTCTCTCCCTCTCTCTCTCTCTCTCTCTGTCTCTCCCTCTCTCTCTCTGTCTCTCTCTCTCTCTCTCTCTGTCTCTCCCTCTCTCTCTGTCTCTCTCTCTCTCTCTGTCTCTCCCTCTCTCTCTGTCTCTCTCTCTCTCTCTCTCTGTCTCTCTCTCTCTCTCTCTCTGTCTCTCTCTCTCTGTCTCTCTCTCTCTCTCCCTCTCTCTCTCTGTCTCTCCCTCTCTCTCTGTCTCTCCCTCTCTCTCTCTGTCTCTCTCTCTGTCTCTCTCTCTCTCTGTCTCTCCCTCTCTCTCTGTCTCTCTCTCTCTCTCTGTCTCTCTCTCTCTCTCTCTCTCTCCCTCTCTCTCTGTAGGCTACGGTAGCGGCATTTGCGGCGAGTGAGGGCCACGCCCACCCACGGGTGGTGGAGCTGCCTAAGACGGATGAGGGGCTCGGCTTTAACATTATGGGGGGGAAGGAGCAGAACTCTCCCATCTACATCTCCAGGGTCATCCCCGGGGGTGTGGCCGACCGCCAGGGGGGGCTGAAGAGAGGTGACCAGCTACTCTCTGTCAACGGAGTGGTAAGAATGGACCAAAGAAATGTATGCCTGTATAGCTGCATATGTTTATTTCTTTGACACTGATTCTTCTAGCTGACATACCTCCTCTCTCTATCTCTCCTGCCCTCTGTGTGTTTACGTGTATGGGTAGAGTGTGGAGGGGGAGCACCATGAGAAGGCAGTGGAGCTGCTGAAAGCAGCGCAGGGGTCGGTGAAGTTGGTGGTACGTTACACTCCTAAAGTTCTAGAGGAGATGGAGGCAAGGTTTGAGAAGCTGAGGAGTGCCAGGAGACGCCAACAACATACCAGCTACTCGTGAGTCTCTCTCTCTCTCTCTCTCTCTGAGTTATTTAAATTATGTTCAAATACTTTGTTGTTACTTTTGGGCATCCACTTTACGTTTTTGCTCTCTCTATCTTTCAGGTCTTTGGAATCCCGGGGTTAACCAATCAGATCCTTAGTCTAGCATGTTGACCCCACCTCTCCCTTTCTCTGCTCCAATAGGAAGAGACACATGTCTGACAAGACAAAGAGGAAGTCAACGTTAGAGTCGATATTAGATATGTTACTTATATGTTAGTGGAACGTTCCCTAAACATAGACCTCAAATATACTACTTCCCTTCGATCATCTGCAGGGAGACTGTATTGTGCATCCAGTCCGTCTGAGTGATGTTTTTCTTTTTTTAAATGTAAAAACTGCACCCTAATGATAATGATGTATATTTGTAGAGTTGGCCATAAGGAGAACCAATGTAGGGACATTATATGCATTAGTCAAAAGGACCTGGCTCCGCTCCTGGAGGGCCTATGTGTATGCTGGTTTTGGTCTGGTCTTGTCTGTCCTATATCTGTTCAACTCAGCCCGTAGCTGATTGAATCGTTTAAGTGAAAGCATGAATTAACCTCAACAACCCTAGGAGTGAAGTCTGACTTCCCTCAAACTGATACTGGGATGTGTGTTCTTTTTGACGAAAGACAAAGCACTGCAACAGGGGGGGAAGATAACTGTGTCCCTGGAGTGCAAAAAAAAAAAAACAAAAACAAAAAAAACCTCATATTTTTTTTTTTTTTTTTTTTTTTGCTGCTTCCAACACATAATGAAGACAAATAATTATTTGTCTACGCTTGTCTGCAGGTCCCCATTTTTTTTTCTTTACAGAGAGATATGAAATGTGTGTGTTTGAGTGTGTGTATTTGTAAAAGAGAAAAGCTTAGCTTTACCAAAGCGTTGATGTTAGTGTTTACCGCCTGCACTAGTGTAACTGAACGTGGAGTTGAGATAGTCTGTGTCACTCTGGGATCACAGTGCCCTTCCATTGCATTACAGGGCCGTTTGTGTTGCCAGTTTGGCCGCTAGTCATGGTGCCTGTGTTTAGAGAATTAAATACTTTGATTTTTATTTATGTGTTTATTTACATGATTGATTTATTGATTGACTGATCAGTTGATTTTGTTATTTATTTATCATGAAATAAAATAAATCGAAATATCTGTCTATTGTGGATGTTTTTGCTGTTTTTATTTGCAAAGTTGTACAATTGAATCATTTATGCAACTGAACTGCTTGCGATTTTTAACTCGCCGTTTGTCCTTTAACTATTGTTAAAGTGTCGGAAACAACACGGTTTCCTTACACTGAGGCACACTATCTGACAGCTCAGCTTCAGCACCAAACTATATCTCCCAGGGTTTTCGAATTAAAATTCAGTTAAAACAATATCACTAACATGATATCAGGTTTTCTCTGGTCCACACAATGCTCTACCAACATTAAAGTATGTTTTTTCAGTCGTCTTAAAATACAATTTCGCAAACATGTCGAACGTATCATATTTCCAGGGATCTTCAGCTACCGAATAATGTACCACGACACATCTGAAAATGTCGGAACTGGATCATTTTAGAGCAACCAACTGGTGCTAAAGGCTTTGTTTGTCGCATATCCAATAGGCAAGACAACCGTTCCTGATAGGAGAATATCGCATTCTAATAATTTGGAAAATTGTTTTTTGTCTGATCTACAGTAAACAGAACGCTTGTGCGTTTCCATGGTTGCAACAAAACTAATAGTTATTGGTCCCTTGAGAGACGGAAGTTTGTCTAGTATCATCTTGGATACAGAAGACTTCTTTGTAGCTTGCTTACTAGTGGGGATATTTTTCGCTTTTGTATTTTTTCGTGACATCAGAAATAGATTGTGCCCATACAAGGTAATCAAGAGAGAGAATTCTTCAGGTCATCTGATCTGTTTTCATGACTTCGCAGTAAATAGTGTGTTGGTGGACAAGGGAATGGGTCGTTTGGACAGAGAGAGACGGGATCCCGGGAAAACCAGCTCAGGTATTGCGCACGCCTACATACAGCCTCTCCCGTTCTACACGGAGAGCTCAAAGGTGCGTTGTGTGTAAGCATACATACCTTTTGTTTAACTACATAGTTTTATTAGTTTAAAATTTGTTATTATTCCTGCCAAGCCGCAAAATGATACAATTATATATGTATTATAGTAATATAATAGCGAATCATAATAACGTCACCATATTTTCCGTCATATTAGATGCTTCTGTTACACTTATGCAGACGCTGACTTGCATTAGCCTACGTTTGCAAGAGTTTGCAGCCAGCAGATATTATACCCGCAACATCGTAAAGTAGGCAATTTATTTTCTAAGATATCATTGTCTCAACGGGTCTGTCAGCTGCAAACCATGCCATCTATTGGACGGAACAGGTGGGGTGTTACTCACTGATACGCTTCCTTAAATTAATTAATGCAGTGCTTGATGAGAAATAGAAAAGTTGAATTAGCTGAATGCAAATTGAGGTGGGTCCAGCGTTTGCAAAACAGGTTGGTCCCAAAGACTGGATTTATTGTTCCCGCAAAAGAAACACACACACATACACACACACACAGATTCTTGTCTATTCCCCCAGGATGCTTTACTGCCTCCTCTCCTGCGTCGTCAGACTCTCGTGCCTGTGTCTACCCATTTTTCTCTCCCCTCACACACTGATTATGGCAGGAAACCACTGGTACCCCTTTTCCACTGCCGCGGTGCCGGTGCCGGTGCCCGATTGAGCACCGGCACCCGCGCTTTTCCACTGACAAAATACTGGTGCCGGAGCCGAAAAACTGGCACCGGCACGGCACCACAGAAATGCTGGTCCCAAAAGTTGGAACCGCTGACGTCAGAGGCTATGCAAATAAAAACCACGCGAGAACCAATCAGTTCAGCGTTTGATACGTGACGTTATTTAGAGAGGCGGGAGTAACAAAAAACGTCTGACCAAGTAGCGGTAGGCTAAAGGATATTTGTAGCATGAAAATATGTATATGATTAAAAGATGCATGAGTAACAATTTGTGTGTACATCAATACGGGCTGTTGTTTACATGTTACATGAACGTAGTCGGACCCAGAGTGGTAGAAAAAGACACTCTCTCTCTCGGCTCTTGCTGGTGCAATTAAACCACTTCATGCAGAACTTCATTTAAACACTCGTTTTAACTTTTGAGCTAGGTGACAGACTTACTATTTTCATGAATTTGGCCCCCAGAGCGAAAAGTTCTGGGACAAAATTCGTGAGGTGTTTCGCTGTGTGGAAGCCTAGCGTAAAAGTAAATTTATAAAGAGCAAGCAATGCGTTCTGTCCGACATTATTTTTTTCCCCACGGAAATTACCCAAACTTTCGCTATGTAGCGTTCGGTTCCCAAACCAGTGGAAATGCGGGCCGGTTCTCAAAAGGCACCAAGGCAGCACTGGCTCCGCACCGGCACGGGCACGGGCACCAGCACCGTCGTAGTGGAAAAGAGACATGGATGGACCGCTGAGGGGTACTGTCTATTCTAAAGCCCCGCCCCACTGGAAAACACACTTCCTCAATGAGCTGTCACAGAGGGTGAGCTTTTAAAGATAGATAGATAGATAGATAGATAGATAGATAGACATACAGATAACCCTCAGATCACTGTGCATTGCTGTGCGTTTGTTTGCCTGTGTTTTAAGACATGTCCTCTCATAGCTTAGGGATTCCAGTGCAGTGAAGATGCCATCACAGCCAATCAGTGAGACGATGGATTGCTACAGGGGCCAATCTGCTCCACCACGCCCCCTAGTGGTGCATTACAGTCCCCTGCAGGTGAGAGAGAGAGAGCGAGAGAGAGAGAGAGAGAGAGAGAAGGAGCAACCCTATCATCCAAAGAATGGAAGTACGGCTGAAACTGGAAATTAATGCACATATTTAGACCTCACTCTCTTTTTTGAATTTATCCAGCATTTTGACTGAGAGGGAGTTTTATAAAACTTTTCGATTCATCACAGAGATTTCTTAAAGATAATTTATCGCCACAGTGTCTAGAAAAGGGTTTTATGTTTTAACTTTTTTGGTCTTGAGCCATTTTAGCTTAGGACTCAACTCTATGACATAATATGGGCACTGCTGGGTTTCTAAACACTTTTATTTACCCCTCAAAAGTCAGTCTAAATCACAGACATGTCCACTGCTCACATATCTTCAATATCTACATTCAACATTTCAGAAATATGTTGTATTTTCCACCTCACATAAGTTAGTCGTGATGGACCCAGTGTCAGTGGCAAATCTTGTGTAACCTGGAATAACATCTTTTTAAGAGAACGACGTGAAACTTGGGTCACGTGTGTTTGAAGTATTTTCCACTTAAAGGATGGATAGACTGAAGGATGGAGAAAGATGACAACTAGGCATAAGAATAACAAAGGGTGAAAAGAGAGATGATAAAAAAGGATGAGAGAGAGGAATTTATTAGTACTGTGGAGGAAAGATATAAAAATTGAAGAAAAGGAAGATTGTGGCTTTCAGGATTGACGGAGATTGAGAAGAAAAAAATAGCAGAGCAGGAAGACAGGAAAAAAAAGCGCAAAAAAGGGATTGAGAACATTAATATGTAAAAAATGTTAATTAATGTAAAGTACCTTAACGGCTGGTGCCCATTAGCATAAAACCTGAATTTCGTTCAGTGCGAAAAAAGGATGATATCTTCTTTTTTTCGCTGTGAGCGCTGGTGTGATTTTCACAGCCGGAGCACTCTTTCACGCCGACTATGCATTTCACACTTTCTCATGTTTTTTTTTTCTTTCTTTTTGCCAGGCACTGTCTGGGCAGCTGGATGCCAATCAGGCCCCGGTGCCCAGGACTCGCGTCCTCAGCACGACTCACACAGACTTCAGGCCTTACAGCAGGTAACTCACCAACAGGGGGCAGCATTGCAGTGCTCATCAATATGTCCATTCGGCATGGAGATTACAGGCCGGTGTACAGACCATTTTTGTAAAACTCTGCCCGAATCTGAACACACAGAAATGTAATATTCAGAATTTCCTCAGAACGGGATGAACTGGGTTTAGTGTGTTGGTACAGAGCTGTTGTCTGTTGTCATGTGTAATGCTGGCCATGAATGAGATTGTGGATCTACAGTTCAGGCATATGTATCTAGATGTTTTTTTTAAGATTTTTAGATTTTGAACCATTTCAAGCATTTACTTTTTCAAGTGCTCAAAAATGCCACATTTTAAAACATGTCCAAACTGACAAATCACTTGATATTATGTGCTTATGTTTCCTGAGACACTAAGGACAGATTTGTATTATGCAAATAATGGCCAACTCCAGTAACTAAACATCCTTGACAACGCTTCCAGCAGCCATAGGATTTCTGAGTAGCTCTTCCTACAAGCGAGTGGTATCACATCCATTGGAGTCTCTCTGTAATAGTTAAATGGAGGAAAGTAATTTGGTGAGCTGACATTAGAGCAGACAGATGAAGTTGTACAAAGTGAGAGAACTTAGCCCTCTGTCCTATGCTAGCACAGTACTAACTACTATGCAGTATGGGTCCTAACCCAGTTTTGGTTTGGTTACAGTTGATAGTGGGTCCTGACTTCAGGCCAGAGTTCACTGCTTCGTAAATCACTTAATCTTCCTGTCTCACCGTTTTTAACCTAAACAGTCTGTTTCATTGATTGGATCCGCTGAAAAGAGAGGCTAGAACACATGAACACAAGCAGACAGAGAGTCAGGTGCCCTTTCGTTCTCTCTCTCTCTCTCTCTCTCTCTCTCTCTCTCTCTCTCTTTCTCTCTCTCCCACCCCTCTCTCTCCCTCTCTTTCTCCTTCTCTCTTTCTGCCTTTTTCTAAGACGACGTGTGGTGATACTGATGGTCTTGGACTCTTGTAAGCAGTTTGTTTAAGGGGCACTTAACCCCTCTTCCTGTGTTTACAGTGTTTAGAGGAAGCACTTTGTGTGAGAGGTCTGTTTCGGGACTACAGTTCCTATATGGCCCAGTCTCAATAGTTCATTAGTCTATAGGGACCCACAAACTTTAGGTGTGTGTATTGACAAAGCCATGCTGGGACTGAATGAATGCAGTGCGCCAGCGAGTGTGGTGATAAAACACAAGAGATAATGGACCCTAAAGAAAGCCAGCCAGGGGTTTGTTTCTTGTTTTAAAGCTTGCTTCTTTCCTTTCTCTCTCTCTCTCTCTCTCTCTCTCTCTCTCCTGTTCTCTTTCTTCATCTTTTCACAATGTCCTTCATGCCCTAGGTCCGAGTTGGCTCGTCCTCCTGATTTGGGTGCTAACCTGACCAAGAGTTCTGCTTACAGCCGACTGCCTGCTCACAAAGCCCCGCCCACCGTGTCATGTCACCCCAGGCTGGCGTTGCAACCCATGCCATTACCTTACGGGGGTAAAAACAGTGTGTATAAGGACACTTTCACCATCCCTGGCAGGCACCCTGAAATTTCCTCCCCGGCCACCACCTCAGACAGGCCAAAACACACTAACGTGGGTGACAGGGGTCTGCTACAAGACATAATGGAGGTTCCTAAAATGTACAACACAGAAAATCAGAGGTATGGGAGTACTGAACTAGTTCTGGTGTGAGGCAGAAAGATGGGAACAGATGGTTTTTGTAGAAGCATCAGAGAAACGTACATGGCTTAAAGTGAAACGGAGAAGGAGTGGCATTTGTCAAGTCAAACTGACAAAATAAAATATATGTGAAAAAAAATGACTTAAATGCTTTATTCTTTTTTTTTGTTTGTTTGTTTTTGTATTGCTTCTTTTACGATATTTCTCTT
>NC_044510.1:5915316-5922816 GCF_902362185.1 Chanos chanos
TCTCTGACATTAATTTTAACTGGATTTATTGGCTGTAATGTTCTCTTTTCTATTTTGCACAATGTCCATGGTGTGTCCTTCAAGGAATTTAGACAGTAAAAAAATTCCAAGGGGTCTTGCGGGTCATGTAACTTAAAATGGCTCTGCTTGTAGTGTATTGTGAGAAACATGAGAAAGCCCTGCCTGAACAAACTCTGTCTGCTGCATAATTTTACTTTAATACACAGTTATAAAAAGATAACTGTGGTAGGGAGAGAATGAAGATAATTGGATAAAATGGAATTGTAGAATTAGAAATGTCACAGTTATGGTTAAGGCGTCCTGCAACAAGATCCTGTGGGCGGTGTACATGGTTGGGTGTGTTTTGGTTGGTGGTGTTGGAGCAGGGAGTGCTCCCATTGGGCCACACCCCCTGTTAAAGAAATAACAAATCACCTACTGATTATATTCTTCTGACAGTTCCTGTAGCTGTCTTTGAGGTGAAGGGCTATATCATCAGATAAACTATCAGGTGTGTCTGACCAAAATAAATATTACTACTCACAGCGATCTCATCTTAGACTAGTTAGTCCGTGTAAACGTTTGTTTGCTGGCGTGGTGAATACTGATACACATTTAGCTCTTGATCTTTCGTGAGGCCACAATTCACGTAGCCTGCAAGTGAACGCGGGGTGGGGTTTTGGGAGGGGGGCTCCGTTCCCTTTAAAGACCACGACAGAAAAAAAGCGCAGACAGTGAGAGCAAGAGAGAAAGAGAGAGAGAGAGAGAGACCATTACAATACATGAGGGACAGTTTGGCATTGAACTCTTAGTAGCCTATATCGAAATAATTAAATATCGGCGAGGGCAGACGAGGCTAATTGTATCCACAGACATATTTTTACACGACATAACATCTTAGATACTATCATATGTCTGTGACAGCAATCTGATCAAATTCAGTTTACACTGAACGTCGATTAAGAAAAGGCGAAGATAATGGAAAAAACGATGCGCAAAGGGACGCAGAATGACAGAGACGTGAGTTCATACCAGTGAAAACAGCGAGACAGAGAGAGAGAGGGAGAGAGAGAGAGAGAGAGAGAGAGAGGGAGAGAGAGAGAGGTGTTCCCCCACTGTTCCTTTCGCATAGACAGTGGATAGCATGCACCGTTTTGGGAGGAAAGAAGGAGAATTGATCAAAACAGATGTTTGGCGGTTAACAGACAGAGCATTAACAGCTGCACCGTCAGTTTTCGACATTTATTTATTAGAGACACATTTGGATCAATTTGTGAGAAAAGGGGGGAGGGGACATAAGGTTTGGTACCAAAGAGATGTGTCAGTTTTCAGAGGCGAGACATCAGCAATACGGAGGGTCGTAAGGGAGTACTCATGCGTTGAGAAGTCACGTTGGGTAGTTATTTCTGTTGCAGTGCTCGCTGGATTACTACGGCAGGTATTACTTTGAGTCATTTTACAATCTACTGTGTAGAAACCAATTCTTCGAATCAGAGAAACGGACGACAAAGTGAGGAGAACAGCCCCTCAAAATAAGAAATTAAGCCAAAAAAACAATCAACGTTGTTGTGTCGTTTTTCTGCGTGTTCATGTGCGTGTGTGTGTGTTCGACAACACACACGCTGTGCACAAACACACGAACCAAACCAGACCTAAAGCGAGTAAGTACTTAACATAGGTGTTCGTGGTGTGTGTTTCTGTGTGAACTTTGTGTATTGTGTCTAAATGGCAAGCTCCCTCTTTTTGTTACCTACTGAAGGTTTTTTTTTTTGTATATATCTATGCAGATGTACACTGACTTTAGTTATATTCTCTATTCTTTAGTGCCGTGTGTGTGTGTGTGTGTGTGTGTGTGTGTGTGTGTATATGTGTATTTGTGGAATGACCCCACCCCCTCTAACAGAAATCTTAATATGTCATTCATGGTCCATCAAATCATGGTTTATGTTTTGCAGTGGTAACGATGGTAACACACACCTGGTTTTATACCCACTGAAACTCTGAAACTATTAATATGTGAATTTGGTTAGAAGGCATGAACGGAGACAGAATTGAAAAAAAAAAAAAATCAAACTCACTATTTATTCTTGTGAAAAATTAGTCAGGAATTAGGTTACATAGATTAGATAGACTAGAATTTTTTTTTCAATCAAATTGATCTATTTTTACACCTTCTTGTGTAAAGGTTTTTCCCCTCTGCATGTGTGTCTCTATATAGATCTCTCCCCAATCAGTTCCACACTTTCCCATCTTCTCCTCTTCTAGAAGCAGATGTCTCTATTTTTTTTGGAGAGACTAACCCAGATATTGCCCTTCTTCTTCTTCTCCTTCCGCGTTTTTTTTTTTCCTTTTTTAAAAATATATTTATTTTTTTTAGAGGACTCCATGCTCTCATTTCCTCTGCAGCATAATGTGTTAAACGGGTGAGATGATATCACTTCCTGTCCCCAATATGCTCATAAGAGATGTGAACTCTGAGCTGATCAGTCATTTCCTGTTTGAGTCTCGTTGTTTATAGAGCAGAAGTGATAAGACAATCGAGCTTGATGTCCTCCCTTCTCCCCTCACCTTTTTATTCATTTTCATCTATCATTCTTTCATTCTCAGCCTCCCTGTCTCTCTCTCTCTCTCTCTCTCTCTCTCTCTCTGTCTCATTTTGAACTCTCCAAGGGGTATGACCTTTCTTTCTAGAAAATAACCTTTCACTTCTTACCTCGAGTTACCGCGCCCCCACTTATTTTCCTCTGTCTTTCCCTCTTTTTTTCTTGGCCTATTCTTTATCATTCCCTCTCCCTCTACTAAGAATAGTTTCCACCAAGTTCAGATGTTATTGTACTTAACACAATTATACCTCTCTCTCTCTCTCTCTCTCTCTCTCTCTCTCTCTCTCTCCGGCTCCATTCCCATATTACTTGGTGTCGTACTATAAAAGGATGGTAATTAACCAGAGAGGGCACTTTTATTAATTAGGTTTTAACAAAGGCTGGTGGGGGGAGTATAACTGTCTTATGAGTATGGGAATATAGTCACCCCTCATGGGAACATAGTCACTCGGCACTCGGTCTCGGTACTCTTACAATAAGACAGCTCTGTCTTTCTCTCTCTCTCTCTCTCTCTCTCCTTCTCTGTCTGTATGTCTCTCTCCTCTCTCTCCTCTCACCCTCTGTATTCTTGTTTGTCTGAAAAGAAAGAATCCTGAAACAATGGGTCCCCAGTAACTGACTCTAACAATGGCAAATGAATGAATGAATCTCTGTGTGTGTGTGTGTGTGTGTGTGTGTGTATCTGTCTGTGTATTACCGACAGGGAGGGAATTTTCTCTGCCACAGCACTATCTCTCGTTTAGGTCATTAATTTCACTGTCGTAAGGCCAGTTTGTGTATGTGAGCGAGTAGGTGGGGTTTTTTTTCCCTTTTTTTTCATTTGTTTCTGTATAGCTCCGCCCTCTGCTTTCCGAACAGCATTACTCCAGGGAAGCTGCTGACACACTGACCAGAGAGATAGGGAGAGACAGAGAGACAGAACGAGAGAGAGAGAGAGAGAGAGAGAGAGGGGGATGATCTGTCTCATTCATACGTTGGCACTTTGTGAGCTCATAATGCCCCCCCTCCCCAAATCCCAACCAACCAACACACGCACCCACGCGTGCACTCATGCGGCCACACACACACACACACACACACACACACGCACATGCACACGCACACACACACACACACACATCCACTTAAAAAAACAGAGCAGTTTAAATCAGCTTAAATGTGGATAGTTATCATAACCTAACAATACTTTGGACCGATAAAAGGGAGAGAGGTTGGTGGGGGGAGAAGTGGGGGGGTGCACTGCAGTATTTTGGAGAGTGCTGTTCTCTACATGTCCTCTAGGTGGCTCTTGAGCACCACAGCTAACTGCAGTGAGACAGAGGACAGAAAACCAGAAAAGCAACATTGCACCAGAAAGAGAAAGAGAAAGAGAAAGAGAGAGAGAGAGAGAGAGAGAGAGAGAGAAGGAGAGAGAGAGTGCGAGGGATAGAGAGAGTATGATGTAGACACACTATAGTATATTAGCGAGTCAAAATCAGGCAAGCAGTACGGTTCATTCAACACTCTCTCTCTCTCTCTCTCTCACTCTCTCACTCTCTCTCTCTCTCTCTCTCTCTCTCACTCTCTCTCTCTCTCGCTCGCTCTCTCTGTCTTTTTTTCTTTGGGCCCTCGAAACACAGACACATTTTTTCTTACCTGTTTATTGCTTGCTGCTTTTGTGTTCTCTCTTTCTTATAATACCCATCCCCCTCTCCTCTTCTCCACTCTCTCTCTCCCTCTTTTCGTCCCATTATTGCTCCACCGTAATCAATATTTCCCCAACATTCTCTTTCTCTTTCTTTGTGGATATCCCTCCACATCACTCACCACAACACTTGTACACACACACGCGCGCGCACACACACACACGTGTGCACACACACACACACATACACCCATAATGTTAATTTCCTTTTATCAGCAATAGCCTTTTTTTGTACCTTCAGCACCTCTCTCTGTTTATCTCTAGCACTATTTCTCTCCATCGTCACATCTCCACCACTCTCTCTCTTTTTTTTCTCTCTCTCTCTCTCTGTGTGTCCTCACTCTCTCTTCCTGTCTCTCCTGTCACTCACTAACCCACTGTAGTTCTACTTTTTGCAACAAACACCAACGTCTTTACTGTCTATCACCCATTGCCACCCTTTATTCCTCTCCTCCTCTCTTCTCTCCTCTCCTCTCCTCTCCTCTCCCCTCCTCTCCTCGACTTGGCAGTGTGATTTGTCTTTGGGTGATTATGATAACCCTCCGCAGGATACTTCTTTCTAACTATATTTCGCGTACGTCATGTTCGCTAAATGTGTAGTTATTTTATCATTACCCCTAATATACCGTATAGTAAACTACACTGTATTGTCCAAAAAACGTGCTATAGGCCTAATTGCAGTTTATCCACACGCAGAAATTAGGCGACTTGTATAAGTTGGAATCGGACCGAGAATGATAGATAAGTATGAATATTCCTCCGTTCATTTCTGTGACACTATTACATTATTTTCCGATTTGAGTTGTTTGTTTTCATATTTCTTTTTAAGTCAATTACTTTGTCGAGAGGGCTATTAGTCGCTTCAACTGTTTCTTTCCTCTAGGAATTCCAAACGCTCTGTATTGTCTTTGAAATTGCTCCCTCATTTAAAGTAAACGCTTGAATATAAACGGCTTCAAATCTTGCCTTTAGGGTTTTCTTTGCGCTCCACTTACCCCTGCTAAATTTCCGCTGTGTTCCGGAAACTGCCGAACGAGTCACTTCGTGTTTTCTTTGACGACGCGAATCGAGTAGCGCTGTCCCGCTGTCCAGAGTGCTGAAACAAGCGCAGCACCAAATTCCGATTTGGGACGGAGGGCTGTCCACGAAAAAGTTTAATGCTCCCTTTATCTTTAAAAATCCTTTACGTATTTTACGGTAATATTTTGTCCTCGTTTCTATTTAAACGAATTCACCCTGAGTAGTTTCCCACTTTTTATGAAATTATGTCATGCAGCAATGAAAATCTCTCTACATCGCACCCCCGCACCCGCCCCCCGCCCCCCCGCACCGTCCCGTCCCGTCCCGTTCTCATGACCTCTATTTCTGTTTGGCTTACCTTTCTTTTGTCATGGTTCCTGGTCTCCTCTTTCCTGTTTCTTCCGCAGTTCTCTCAGTCCTTGCTATGGTTCAAACGGCAGTCTTAATGAACCAGGAGCCTGAGAAGACAAGACGAAGGGCATCCGGATAGAGAGATAGAGTGAGGGAGTGAACGAGCGAGAGAGAAGAGAGAGAGCATGAGAGAGAGAGAGAGAGAGAGAGAGGGAGTAAATAGTAAAACAAATGAAAACAAATTACTGTTAGAAAGCAAGAGAGAGAAAACAAATGAGATGACAGATACGTGTGCTGTAAAAAGGTCTGTGAAAGTGTTGAGAGAACACAGTTTGACATGATGCTCACAGAGACAGAGACAGAGACAGAGAACAGAGAGACAGAGACGGACGGAGATGGAAAAACAAAGGGAAGAGAGTGAAAGTAGAAAGTTAGCGATGAAAGAAAGAGGGTAAAAGCAGGACAGCAGCAAAATGGACAACAGGGTAGTGTACTGATTTGTAAGTGAAATCAGACTCTTTTATGCAGAACTTTGAAGGTTGAGAAAGAGAGTGAATGAGGGAGAAGAATGCTTATGCGAAAATACCTTACAATAGGTGGAGAGACCATTCAGGATGGATGCAGGGTAGCAGAACAGAGAGAAGGAGACAGGACAAGGAGAGGAGGAGGGGAGAGTCATTCTTTGTTTTACTGCAGCAGAAAATCATTCACTTTTCCTGCACAACCCTCCTCCCTGCACTGCATAAAAGTGTGTGTGTGTGTGTGTGTGTGTCTGTGTCTGTGGAGACACATCACTGGTATATAAAGATTATCTGACAAAACTGATTTTACTGATGCTCTGAACAGATCTGATTGGCCAGATTTTTCCCACACTCCTTCTCTCCCCCTGGCCCTCACACACACACACACACACACACACACACACACTGCATTGCAAATGCACTACAACTACACTATACTAGCGCAGCACAGACGGTTAGTACTGTACAAACCCTGTACTGAATGAACCAGCATAATGTTTCAGAGCCGCTCAGAGAGAGAGAGGGAGAGAGAGAGAGAGAGTTAATGGTCTGCAGTCTTTTCTCCCCATTTTGTGGAGCTCAGCAAATAATCGTTCAGTCTTTAGCTTTTCTCTTGCTCTCTTCCCTCCTTCCCTCTCTCTCTCTCTCTCTCTCTCTCTCTTTCCATTGGCTGAGTGAAGAGTAGGGGGATGGAGGGCAGAGATGGAGGAAAAGGGGGGCGGTTGTGAGAGTGTTCAGTCAGAATCATTTCTGTGCTGTAACTGAGGAAAGTGCTGTGGTAGGATGAGACAAACCGAGATAGCAGAGCAAGAGAGATAGAGGAGGAAGAGTTACAGCAAGAGAAAGAGAGAGAGAGAGAGAGAGAGAGAGAGAGGGGGAATGCTGGAAGAAGGGGGGGGGTTGCATTGGAGGAGGGGTTTTTTCCTTCCCATCAAAGAGAGGCCTATTTGTGATGTAACAGATCATATAGATTTAACGGCCCTTTAATATTGTCAAGAACACAGCAATCTCACTCTTTTGTGTGTGTGTGTGTAAATGTGTGTGTATGTGTTTGTGCACAGGTTTCATTGGTAGTATTGTTCAAATATCACCCCCCCACACACACACACACACTTTAGAAACCAATAATAGTGTTCATATGGTGTTAATACTATTAGAATAAAAAACAGGTGAACTGAGTATTCCTTTACCCAGGTAAAGGGGTCACTGTCATTAAAGTGTATTTTAGTGGTTTGGTAACGTGTTTGGCCAACCAATTTACTGGAATGACTCTGTGGTTCATTACTAAACCTTACTTTATGTGTTTGTATGCACAGGCAAT
>NC_044510.1:5925316-5932816 GCF_902362185.1 Chanos chanos
TCTCTAATCCTCCACCAAACCCACCGTTCGTCTTCTGTTCCACTAGCATATTTCTGATGGTCAGGGAATGGAAGTGAAACCCCTGTTTACTATGAATAGTCAGTGTTATAACGTTATATTGAACCGTTCTTGGAACATGAAATCTTTACGTATGGCCGTCCTACCTGGAGAGGACTCATCTGTTTATCGCCAAATACAGAGATGAATTTAGGTGGACTGTGGAGATGATTGTTTTGAACGACAAAGGAATAATGTTGCTTATGTGCAATGAAAAAATGTAGCATTAATGGCACATGGCCATTACAGCAGACCTGATAGACAAATCACCAAACCATTTCACTAAGCAGTCAGCTCCAGCTACAGTGAAGATATTTATGCTGGTTTTGCTGATATAAATGAAGCTGATCATTATCTAACCTATGTTCGATGGCACCTGAAAAACTTTACGCTTTGTGGTCTGAGCTGGACCACATTTATCATCTATTTAGATAGGCTACTTGTTTTTGACCCCCCCCCTCTCTCTCTCTCTCTCTCACTCTCACACACACACATTAATTCAGAAAAGCGTGGTCTAGTGACAGTTATGCCAGCCAACCCTTTGACGACCCTCTCAGCCGGGTCTAGTTTGATTTCGCCCTTAGATGACCCGATCTCCCTAGTAACGCGAAAACAGTGACCACGGGGTTTCCCCATGGGTCTAGTGTTTCAGCCGACCCCGGTTGCCAGAGCCGCAGCGGGTCCCTCTCGTGCTTACTCAGCATGAGCACTGCTGCCTTCCGCTCCCGCTCCGACGTCTGATAATCTATATCACTCCCGAGATGGACGACGGGCTACTTCGCTAGAGCCTTTCTCGATTCCCTCACCTGCTGAAATAGAATCTCGTCTAATCTGGTGCTGAATCAACTCCACTGAGACACATTTTTTAACGTTAGTGAGTTGAACAAACAGTCTACACTTCTCTATTCAAATGGCTTCAAACGGCATATAACCTAGCTGTCTGGAGGCGCTACTGAATGATGAAGCAGTTTCGCCAGGCATACGTTCCCGTGTCTGTTGGCTGTGTCTGAATTTAGCTTATAGCTCTATCAATTGCTTTTAGAAGTGTCCATGGGGTCTATACACCCATGCCGCTAAATCGGTACTCTCTATACATTTCCCTCTCTCTCTCTCTCTCTCTCTCTCTCTCTCTCTCTCTAACTACCAAAATCCATACCCATTTGACGAAACAAAGCTATGCCGTGACCTGAATTATTGTGTGTTAAGGGTTTTTTTGTCGACTCGGGCACATTAATGTACCTTATTGACCAAGTTACACACGAGACGCAGAGTAACGTAAACCACCATTCACCACTTCGTCCACTTCCTCAACCAGTGAAGAACGAGTAATCAAGGGTCGGTCAAGGTAGCTAAATCAAAGACTTTTGACTCAAGAGTTACGATCTTCGCTTTATATGGGTTTATACATCTTCCCAAATATCTGGGTCACATTACAGAAATGACTACGATCAGATCCACTTTGCTTGTAGTCAGTGCATGAATGAATCTGTTAGCGCTTAAATCAGCAGCATCTTCACTACACGCACAGACACACACACACAGACAGACACACACACACAGACACACACACACACACACACACACACACATTTTATTGTATAAATGTTGTGTTAGTGTAACGAGGCAGCACGTATCGCCTGGCCTGTAGCTCTCTTTGGTTTTAATTTGAGAGCTATACAATATAGGGAATGAGGTGCCGTCATTGCTTATCCTGCTTTGTCCTGCTTGGTGGGTGTGTGTGGGTGTGTGTGCGTGCATGCCTGCTCAGGACCTCTTCCATCATCTCTGACATGCAAGGAGTTTTATTAGAGAGTTGCCGTGCGGGTTCAGGGTTCCTCACTGGACTGCTAATCGTGGTTTACAAGCACTCTAGCGCCCCCCCCTCCCACCTTTCTTTCTGGCTGTCTTCCTCTCGCTCGCTGTGCTATAGCGTAACACTGCGGTGCCTCATACTAGCTGACTGCGCGCTGATTTCTGCTGCAGCGCAGCACGGAACTGCTGTATGACAGAAAGAGAGAGGGCGAGAAATAGACTGGAGGAAGACAGGGAAAGAGGCGTAGTAACTGTGTGTGTGTGTGTGTGTGTGTGTGTGTGTGTGAGAGAGAGAGAGAGAGAGCGAGCGTGCGTGTGCGGCACGTGCGTGCGTCTGTGCTCACCGTTTTTTAAGAAATCGATCGTTTGTAAAAGCACTGAACATGTTGGATGGGACGCTTCCATCCTCTTTTGCCTCCTTTTTGTGCTTATTCTTGCAGGCTTTTCAGTGCGCGTGTCCGCCCATCGATTTCTCCATATACGTTCCCTTCTTGATGGCCCATTCACGTGTCCGTCTCCAACCGGATGAATTTGCTTTATAAGGCGGACACACCGCTCTCCTACGCAGAGATTCCCTGCATCTTGGTTATCAATCACTGCGGTTCTATCGACGGTCCAAAAGCTGGTTCCTTCTAGGAGCTGGAGAGTCACCTAGACGCAGTGTATTAAATTACGAGTCATGTAGGCGCAGCCAAATTCGTAAATCAAGGACGCATTCTTTTTTTTTTTATCAGAATAACTTTTATAGAAACTACTGTTCAGACAATGACAGTGTGACAGTACCAAATCGCATACCTCACTCACTGTCCTTTTAACCTGTCCTGACTGATGAATGATGCTTAGCGCAGTTTTTTTCTGGCCTGACTCGTGGAACATAAGGTCGTTTCGTATTTATGTATTTGATTTGTCATGGCTGTTATTTAATTTCAACGCCATTTAGCTCGTTTTTAACTTAAAGTGTAGGCTTCTTGAATGACCTGATATATGGTACCTTATAGATACAGGCTATGACAACATAGTGCTTGTTCAGCTTTTTGCTTGTGACACTGAAGGTTACTCTAGATTAAACGGAGGTTAAGGTGGGGTTAAGGTAGGGCCTGTCGGTGGGATAGACCAGCTTAACCATTATTTGATCCTCGAGAGAGACCCTGACTGTGCATAGCCTGTCGCGCAGTGGATGATCATACAACATTAGCAGTGTGCACTCGTTAATGTAACAGCTTGTAGCGAGGTGCGAAAATGCTTGTCCAAGTGAGTTTGCTCGAACACGGATAAACGGCAAGTTTTTTTCTCTCTCCTCTTAGTGGCTGGACAAAACAATCCGTATAAGTTTCACCAGCTGGTATCTTTCACTTGTTAGTAGTCTGCTGTTGTGTTGATGGGGTCGATGGACAAACGACCCGCAGCTAAGCAGTCATTCGCGTGCAAAAAAGTCATTTGCCAAGGATGAGCAACTACTAAATGAATTTCAGAAACCCGTTAATGGCCTACCCCAGCAATAACCAACAGCCGGGAGTCAAATTAAAACCGCAATTCGTAATTCTTAGTATCAAAAGCAGAAGTTTTTTTTCATAATTTTTATTTTATTTCAGAATTTTTGCAATTAACCTCAGAAATCTGCCCTAGTTGTACATCACTTACTTGGTAAGATAATTGCATTCTCCCCGGAACTCCCAGGAACATTGATCGGACCATAATACAGGACATTATCACTTACCCTTTTAGTAATTCATAAATGACGTCGATTTGGTTTATTCTGTATGGTTGCAATAGAGTGAAGAGTGGGTTACTTAGCAGGGGTCACTGAAGAGCGGTAACCGGGAGCCGACGTCATGTTGACTTTCTCCCTTACTACATGATTTTTTCCCACCCTCGAAACAGATATCAGTATTCCAATGAGAAAAACGCCGTCCGAGGCAGAAACGAAGTCAAACAGGAAATATGGAACTGGGAACGGGAATCATGCATCCCATACGTGAGCTGGTGCGATGACGCAATCCTTACTATTCGCATGGAGCTGTTCAGTGCTGAAATGACAAAAACTGTCCCGGCTTCAAACATTGGAGTGATTTTTGGTTGAGCTTGTAGGTTTTTGGGTGTAATTTCGATATTCTTGAGGACTGATAACTTCAGGAATGTCTCTGATATTTATACTTAGTACTCGCAAATAGTAACAGAAAAGCTACGTTTTCATCTGCTCTGACAATATTACACTAAATCCCCTGAGAGAGATAGATTTCAGTCAGATCTGAAGTGTTGTTTTGTTGAAAAGGAAATGTAATGCATGGCCTTTTCTTTAGGCATCTGTTATACGGCTATAAACTGTAAGACTGTCCCTTTTTGCCTCTCCAAGTGTTTCTAAATTGGTGGCACCGAAACACGAAAATTGGCGGAGAAAATAACTTAGCACGTCAGAGCTCAGGGATCTTTTGTAAGGGGTCTTCAAAAGTATGTTGCCACTGGCCGAAACGCTCGAACACACGTTCCCAGGCAAAGCGCTATCACTTCGCTCCCCGGAGCGAGTTTTGATTTATTCATTACAAACACGCGTTTGAAGCGCGTCCCCGGGGGACGCATTGACCACGGCAACCCTACATTTACAACCCACTAGTATCGGTTTTCTTTTGGATGGCCCTGCTAGCGGAAAAGGCGCTATGTTTTTTTTTCTCTGCAATAGTCGAATTTCATAATGACGGGTATCAATCCGCTTCGTTAGAATTTTGCGAAATGCTCATTATTAGGTCATAACATGATTTTGTGTTCCAATAATTTTGCGCGTGGTTGTCACTGTCCAAATCACCGCCACCCCCTGCTGTTCGCACAGTGTTCTTTTGTAAGAATTAGATCTATTTGTGCGCTTTGGGAACACAGTTCTCGTCTGCCTTCCTCGTTTTCTTCCTCCATCGCGTTACCTCTAAATATAGAAAGAAAATAAGGGGGGTCGGGGGGTGGATGGATTTCTCTTTCTGTTTTCACACAGCGACACGATCGTCTCCCCCGCTCCACCTCCCTGGGTGCTGTGGCTATATTGGTGGACCCACTGCAGCCGGGCTTATTAAACCGAAAATCCGCAGCAGGTTTTCATGCATCCTCCCATGTGAACGCGGCCGCTGTGACAGTCTTTGCTTGTTGGTTGGTAACAGTGTTACCAAATGTACTTTTTAAGTCGCCGCTTCGGGAATACTGGTGGCGTTGAGCGGTTATAACTGACAGGAGGGGCCTAGAAGTGAAGCACCGATGACTGGACAGCGTTTGTTG
The DNA here is from genome assembly GCF_902362185.1 of Chanos chanos. NCBI lineage: Eukaryota > Metazoa > Chordata > Actinopteri > Gonorynchiformes > Chanidae > Chanos > Chanos chanos. The sequence continues at coordinate 5,930,444 of NC_044510.1, forward strand.
TCTTGACAAGGTGGGGTGGGGTGAGGGGCAGTCAGTGTTAGAGCAGATGGACACAGCAGACCTAAATGAAGCCAGAAAGACGTAATGTAAAGGAGTGATTCAGGAAAAACTGCGTACCTATAGCCTTTCCGCAGTGTCCGCTTCAGTCACTGGCCGCTCTCCAGGTCAGTGGTGGTGAATGAGTTCACAGTGGTTGCAGACCACTGAACACACTGATTGTCAGGTCACTGTTTTTTTTTTGTTTTGTTTTGTTTTGTTTTGGTTTTTTTTTGGCTTATCCCTTTTTGGTTTCGGACGCTCCTGCCTCCGAGAGTCCCGGTCTGAGAGTCAGCGGTCGTCGGCTTCGGTGTCCGTTCGGTCGATGTTTTCTAGAGTGCTTCCATCGAGCCAGCTCTTGAGCTCTCGCAGTTTCACTCTGCCCACTTGAAATTTAAATAGCCGTTGACCCTGAAGTGGCAGGAAAGTTCAAACGTTGCCAACAACAGAGATCAGCTTTTCGTTTTGGCTGAAATCATGTAATAAGACTCTCTGTAAGCACGTCTGTGTTTTTATTGGTGTAGCCTGTTGTTATTGCTGTATGTCAGTTTAAGCAGCAACGGCTATAAATGAGTATTCGATACTGGGTATCAGTTAGCAGACTGATTTAAACAACATATTTAGATTTAAAACGGTAGGATGACGAATGAAGGACTTTAACCTGAAGCTACCAAGCAAACCTAGGGAGAATTCTGGCATGTTGGTAAATAAGCTTATCAAGCGAAGCGTGCGGTTGACCACCTAGCTGTGCTCCTTAGACACCAAAAATCTAACAAACTTGGTTAACAGAATACAGCTTACTCAGTAGTCTTTTACATCTTTAGTTTGCATTCCTTAAAACTGAGGTGAACTGATCATTTATAACAGTTTTAGTATTTTCATTTGTGTAGTTTGATTCTTTAATTTTGGCAATTTGAAGGAGAGTTTCTTCATTCTATTTACGCTGTGAAGAATCTCAGAAAGTGAATACAAAAGGTTCCGTTACAGGGCAAATATTACAGAGGACCTTCCATCTTACTTTTTATTGACAATAACTGAGCCTGCCAAAACAGGTTCGGCCAAAAAAATTAAACCTTTTATAATCGTGTGTGATTATGAATGTATTATGTCATTTGGAACGAAACGCAAAATACAGTGACCTTCCTCATCATCCATCGCTCTCTTTCTCTCTCTACCTGTCTCCCTCCCTCCCCTCTCTCAATTTAACGCTCAAAGTTCAACGTTCGTTCCATAAGCTGTGTCTGTAGTGAGGTATGAGAAGAAAATGTTTTACTGGGTTGGATTAGGGAACCATGACTGAAAACCAGTAGGCTACAAATGCTTTGTGCATGGAAACCGAATGGGGTGACAGTTTTATGAGGACAGAGGGCTGGACGTCTTTGTGTGAGGATTAAGACTAGTGATGATTTAGAGGAGAAATAAGCGTTAATTAGACGCCTTTCCTCAGTTTGACAACTGTTAAGTTTAGGTATTTGAAAAATGATGTCAGAAAGAGATTGATTAGGTTTAATTTGGAATAAGAACAGATTAAATGAAAGTTTAAGGACTGTCCAGCGGTAGTGAAAACAATGTTTTGGAACCATTAATGCTTTGGTACTTAGTTCAGGGCTTCTGAAAAAGAAAAAACAGATCAAGAAAATTGGAATAAAAGCGCGAGTAGTCAGCAAATCACTAATATGCAAATCTCATCGTCTCTAGTTCCTCTGTATCTCTCTTTCTCTGTTCTTTCCCTGTATCTCTATGTCTCTCTCTCATTCATGTTATGTGCACATTGTGAATAAGTGTAGTTAGGCAGCTATCATACACACACACACACACACACACACACACACATGCCACCAGGGACCACCCCACCCCCTGCCCCATCCAGTTGCAGTCTTCTTTCTCAATTCACTCCCAGAAGACTTCATTTTAGAACACAGCAGCAGAAACCAATCTCAGAGAGTGAGAGCGGGTGTGTGTGTGTGTGTGTGTGTGTGTGAGAATGTGAGAGAGAGAAAGAGAGAGAGAGTGAGAGAGAGAGAGAGAGAGAGAGAGAGAGGGAGAGGAGATACAAGAGAGAATATACACATAGACTGTTAGATCAGTTTTTCATACGTGTTCGTGTCTGTGAATGTACAATGCTGCTAAACATATCAACATTCAGTCCCACACACACCTGCTCTCTTGCACACACACATACACACACACACACACACACAGGGAGAGAGAGAGAGAGAGAGAGAGAGAGAGAATGAGGAAGGGGGAGAGAGAGAATTAGAGAGGGAGAAGGATGAGGGAATGAGAGAGGGAGGAGAAGAGCAAGGGGACGGGGGGCTAGGGTAATGATGATAACAG